>NW_027099104.1:0-63987 GCF_037042795.1 Molothrus aeneus | reverse complement strand
GGTACAGAAGATTGCTCTGAAGGGTGATGTAAGCAAGATTGCATCCTATAAAGATAGCAGCTGCTTCTGCTGGTGCCAACATAGAGAATTTGCGCCACCAGCCTAGTTTTCTGGGGACATTTGACCTGTACACTCTTGAGGGCTTGTAGATGGGAATGAATGTGTCCTTTGATCTGTTTTTTTCTTTGAATGTCTATGACCTGACTTGCTATTGTGTACTGTACTGTATCGTTTTAGAAACAGACACGTTTCATCTGTTTGAAAGCTGTAGTTGAAAGTGAGCTTGCAATCATGAGTTGGCTGTCAAAAGAATTAATTTTCTGCTTTAAGCAAAATATCAATAGAAACATTCCATCCACTCCTATGATACAGATTCCTTTTGAATTTACAGGGTAATTTGCATTAGTGAGTATACTGCATGTGCAATAAATACACCTTGCTTGGTTTCTAATGATGATAATAGTCCTCTTTGTATTACTCTAAGGATTGAACTCACCATCATTATTTTCCTGTTCTCATTGAACTGTAAAGGAAAAATAGTTTTGCATTAACCAAGGAGTAAAATGCATGGATTTAGCATCATTCTTGCAAGTAGTCCTCGATTCTGAAAATACCTCTCAGAAGCTGCATCAAATGGCAAAGCTAGACAGATTGCAGAATGCAGAACCTGCCATTTAGGATCAGGTACAAAATAACACCCAAGAAATTCTTCATGGATGCTGCATAAGTACAAAGACGCCGTTATTTAAAAGAGAAAAATAGTCAATGTGAAACGTGTTTGATGAATAAAAAGCTATGCTAATCAAGAGACTACAGTGCCAAGTGTGCTACAAGGCTTTTTTGTAATTAACATCATTCCCAGCATGAAAAAAATACTATTTTTATTGTAGATTGCTTAAGAGTGCACAACAGTTTGGAAAAAAGTGCTTTGCTTTTTCTATTCATAGGAACTGTGTATCATGGTAAGAGATACTGTAAACAGGTTTTGGAAAACAATGTTATTTTGAAGATTCATTCTATTCAGAAATACTTCCCATGAAAAAATTTGCTCTGCCTTCCATCCTGAAGACTCTTAAAGGAAAATGTCTTTGTTGCATTCTCTTCACACTAGTTCAGGAGCTCAGTCTTACCTGCATTCTAATGCTTTTTTATGTTCCTGATGGCATGGCTTAGACATCCTTGTCTCCATTACCATCATGATTTCCAGATCAAGTGATGAGAATTTTTCTTCAGGATTGGTGAAGTTAAGTGTCATAACATTTTTGTCAAGTCAATTTGAAGGGGTTTTTTTGCCAAAGGAATCTCTTCCTTCCTAATGAAAACCATTGGCAATAGCAAACCTACTCAGTTTTTCAGGAAGTCAAATAATACATCTCCACTGTACAAGGTCCTCCGTTTGTTTTTTTTTCACCAGAAGAAAACTGCTGTTTTCTTCTTCTTCTTCTTCTATCACCTTAGACTTACTTTCTTCCAAAATCTTTTTAAACCTTTAGATTACTTTCACAGTGTGCTATAGCATATGTATTTGAAAAGACCATTTGTACATATTCAAATGGCTTACTTCTAATCTATTAAGAAATGGCTGTACTTCTATTAAGGAAACATAAAGGTGCAGTAATATTTTTTCTTCTACAAAATTTAAAAAGCCCCAACTATTAAAAATGATACCAGCAAATGATGTCTGTAAGACTGAGGCAGGAGACTTTTTTCCAGAACAATGTGCAGTTCTTCCCAATTCTATTTTTCCCTCCGATTACTTTGTACAAAAATAGTTTTACACAGTCTTCTAATAGTGGCGTGTTACTAGTGGGGTAGAGTATTGCCCTGCCAGCATTGGAATTGACTCGACTGTAGTTGTGTTCAAATTTGCTGATGAGACAAGGTTTTTTTGCTGAACGCACTTCAGCAAGCAAGAGAGCTTCTTAGTCTTAAGATGCTATGAGTCCCAGAAGAAGATGAATGAGGTGATGACATGCCTTGTGTTCTGAAGAGAGATCAAAACTTATTTCTGGGGGGTCACCCCCCCTCTTGGTACAGAAAGCACACAGAGGGCTTTGAAGCAGCACTTTCACCCTCTTTGCATTCACTAGTAAATCGGAGACAGAGCTTGCCCCAAGGTTTGTGCAAAAATACTCTTTTGATGCAACTCTTAACCAGACAAAATCTCTGGGAAAATTTGCAGTGGCAGAAAGCAATTTTCCCTTCCTGGGAAATCTACTGAAACGGTTCAGAAGTTATTCCCATTCCCTGTTGCTAACCTCTGCTGTCTAGCTGTCCGATATGTTTGGGACCATGTTGAAATCATTCTAAACAATGTACTGATGCCGCACTGTTGAGTAAACATAGGTCTTTTCCATAGGTGTCAGGGAAAAATATTTCTGTTGGTAAAAATGATAGAAAACAATACCAGCATGGCAGAAAAACAATTACATCAATAGAATGAAGATGCCCAGAATTCTTCTTTTGAAGTTACACACAGTCAATATTTTCTAAAGAAGGTTGTGAAACTTAATAAGGAGTACATTCCACGTGACTGGTGCACAAGTTCATGTTTCACCTTACAAAATACATATTATTAAAAGAAAAATGTTCTGCCTTGTAGAAAAGTAACCCATTCGTAATTTGATCAAAGATAGGATTAGATCAAGTATTCCTACAAGACAGTAGTAGTACTAGGAAAAGCCTTTTGGCGTCTATTTAACTACAGGAAACTTGAGAAAGCAGAAGAGTGTCCTTCCCTGCTGCAAGCTGTACTTCCTATTTGCTAGTGCTGCTTCAACATTGTCTAAAGAAAACTTGCCAAAATAAGACTATTGTATACAAGCAACTGTAACTATCCATTCCGTTCCAGCTAATTTTAACTAGCAAGTATGAGTCACACACTCTAATGGAATATTCTAATGCATAGATAGAGCATACCTTCACTAATAAATGGGGACTCTGGAAAAAGGAGCAAATGCAGTTGAATTTCAGGGAAGGAAATTATTGGAGTGCTAACTGCAGTCCCTCGACTTCACAAGAAATGATGTCTGGTAATCCCAACCAGAAACATATAGAAATCCATTTTCAAATGGGTTGCATCTATGGTCCTCTGCTCTTCCTATATGAAGAAACTGTGGTTTGAATCAATCTTCAAAATAGTATGCCTAAAGACCTTAGATGCCTCCAATTCTTTTGTTGTTTTTTTTTTTTTTTTTTTCCAGAAGCAACTGTCTCAAAACCTTTTTAAAGCTGACATTTTCCCTTAAGATGCCATATTTTAAAAGAGCACCTTGTCATTTAACAGGGTATTCCAAACATCATTTACAAGTTTA
Organism: Molothrus aeneus; assembly: GCF_037042795.1. Lineage (NCBI taxonomy): Eukaryota > Metazoa > Chordata > Aves > Passeriformes > Icteridae > Molothrus > Molothrus aeneus. The sequence goes on along the minus strand of NW_027099104.1, from coordinate 60,673 downwards.
GACTGAAAGTAACACTTTTCCTAGTAATCTTTCATTTTTGCAGCTCAGTGCTACATAGGCAGCAAAGAAGAGAACAGACCACAGCTCTTTCTGGAGCATCTTGAACAAATGCCCTTGCTTATGTTCTAATCATTCACTTCACCAAAAGACCTAATGATGAAGAAAAGGTTGTGAAAGCATTACTAGTAGTGCTACATGGCAATCCACGGGTGTGATTTCTCAAGCAGAATTTGTATCACATAGATGATACTTGGCAAACAGCAAATGAAGGGGTTTTCTTCAGCTCTCAGACTGATGTTACATGTCAGTAATTTAAAAAAAGATAACAAGAAGAAGGTTATTTTTTAACATGTGAATTTAATTACACTCCTGCCATGGACATCTGAATCTTATGAATAGACAGTGTCTGATTTAGAAAAAAATAAAGAATTACCACAGTTTAAAGAAACATAGGATCATAAACCCTTTGCTGATGGAACGTAGCCTATTCATTGGTTGAAATGAAGCAGGTAGACAGGACATATGAAATATTTTTTTGTGCATCAAACATTTATTTTCTAAAGTGATGCTGACAGATAGTGAACTCACCAACTTAGATATTGCACGGTAGATAAGGGTACATAACTTGCTCCATCAAGTAATCCCTTGGAATCATCATCCAAGGGGATTTTCCCCTGCATCTGTGAAAATATGCCTACCTTTTTCACAATACTTCTGCAGCAGCATTGTTAGGCCTGATCAGCTGGTATGGAGAGGGAATTATCGGCAGCAAGGTGACTGGCCAGGGCAATTTGCTTCAATGGATTTTGATCTCCCGGATATTTTGCAGACCTGCTTCAGCCCTGCTTGTCAAACACAGCCTTTAAAGGGTGCCAAACAATTGTTAGTCTGTACTGGGCCATATGCTCTTTATTCTCTCCCTCAACTTCTCCATCGCCTCTCATCTGTTTCACATGAGCTATGTTCAAGGTCCACAGGCTACTTTTCACAGAATCTTCAGGCCTGATGCAGTAAGAATGATGACTAGAACACAGCTGGGATCAATTTTCCAGTTTGGATAAAATGCATTCTGCACACAAATCCAATGAGAAGGTGTTCCCCCTATGCCCAGAAAAACCGTCACTAGTACTAGTGTTCTACGTAAACTGCAACTTAGTCTGAAAGAAAAGCTTTTTTCTGAGAGTGTCTAAGAGCTTTGTATGAAGCACAGATATTTGATATATGCAATTTTGAATACCAGAGGAAAAAGAAAACGGCACAAAGCTTTTAATGGTGCTGGTTTTAATTTTAAATTCCATGCACCTTTTCAAAAAGTGTCAGCTCAAATGCCCATCAACATATTTTAGTCACCTGTAAGTCAGTATTCATATAAAATGTGATTCAAATCAAAAGAATTTCAAACCTTTCCTCAAAGTTTATATGCCTAGATTTAATACTTCTGACACATATTAGATGAAAGGAAGACATTTTTTACTGTGGGGGTGATGGAACACTGGAACAGGTTGCCCAGAGAAGTAGTGGGTGTCCCATCCCTGAAAGTATTCAAGGTCAGGTTGGATGGGGCTTTGAGCAGCAACACAGGAGACTCTTGATGGTAGAGAAACAAAGTTTGAATCTAGAAGAAACTCAGATTGAAGTATAGGAGCAAGTTTTCCCTCAGCTCTTGGGGTAAAATCAAAGTGTTACAAAATTACCTTGATCTGTGATTTTCACTACTGTAACAGGTTAATGAAAACTATGCAGAAGATAGCAAATTTTAAAAGAGAGAAGAATTACAGCATAAAATACATGGGATGGGTTTCTACATGGGACAAAATCTCTGTATTTCCACACTTCCTCATGTTAGGATTTCATGAAGTGCCAAAGAAGGCGGCAAAATATCATTCAGGACATTATTTACTGGGGTTCAGCCTGGCCTTTAGTAGGAATTGGGTTTGAACATAATGCAGATATACCACACACTTTCCCTTCACTGAAAAATTACTGTTTACAATGAATAAGCAATGAGGATATAAAATTGACTGAAAGCATCTTAAAAAGGTAAAGTATTTCATTGTAAATGATCTGTGATCCAAATAGTTCTTCCACCTTAGTGAGGGACAAAAGAATTCTTCCATATCATGATGGTTTAAAATTGTATAAACCAATGTTTTCTTCTGAAAAGATATTATCTATTTTTTTCTATCTTTAGAAGAAAATATTCCTAGACATACAACACATGAGAATGAAGTAATTGTAAAGAAACAAATAATATGAAAATATTCCCTACATATAATTAAATGAAAAGCTGTGTTTTAAATAGGAAGTAGATATTAAACAGAATTTTTACACCAGATATTTGAATTGTTGCACCAGCTATTTTGCCCACAAAGAGAGGTATTTAGCATTTCGGTCTTTTCCAAGGTGTTCATCATCTGCTATGCTGACCTCTGCGTGGGCCTAGGTGTGTGTGGAAGGGGGGCATGTGAAGGGGAGTGTGTATGTTTGCTCAACACTTGTTGTGGCAGATTCATGCCTCAGCTCCATCATTTGTTTTAGAAACTTCACAGAGAGTGGATATGAAGTTTAATATCAACAAGAGATCAATTCCCAAATCATCCATTTTACCCTACCTTATAAATCATATGCTTTGTTGCATATTTTATCAAATATACTTTCAAGCCACACGGAGAAATGAGAATGTGGAGAATCCCTCCAATGTCTTGCAACTTTTATGCAAACAGAGTTTCAAGAAAGGATCATTTCTTTTAAAGTACATCTGGGACAGGCATGATGGTGGTGTCAAGCTGCTGGAGTTTTTGTTGCTGGGAGAAGTCGTACAAAAGGATTGGTTTTTACATTGACTAGTTACTGAATCAAGTGCATGAATACATTGGAAATTCAACTGGGGGTTCCTTTTTCTAGCAGATTACTTCTAGAACGAGCTTGCAGACTGAAGCTGACTCTTTTGCTCTCTTTTTGTTTCTTACCTATTTTCTTGGCTTCTTTACCACTATCTACACAATTTTGGAACTTTTTTCCCAACTAAAATTGTTTCATAGTCTGATAATTAGGATACATTTTTTACAAGGAATTTTTAAAAATCTTTGTTTGAGTTAAGAAGGTTAAGGACTAAGGTCTTTTTCTTACCTTATCAATATTGGGATGAAATTGATAAATAAAGACTAACTCTTTCTTTTTATTTTCAACCCAAGTAGATAGTTCCCATACATTAATACATTTTGTGGACCAATATTTGCCATTCTGATGTAAGTTGTCCCTTCTTAACAATATACATTCTGTGACTATGTTGACAACACTATTGGTGAAGATCCTAACTGGTCTTAAACACACATAGGGAGAAATTTGCTCAGCCAGTGTCAGTCTTAAGCATGCCTATCAGAAGATCTTTCTATAGCTGGGGAATTTTCCCATGAAAGGGATTAAGTTATGGAAGAGACACTTATCCCAGAGTTTTGCATTCTTCTTGAGCACTACTTAAGGAACTTAGATCCCATGTCCATTTGGATCTCTCTCTGCACAGATCTTTGTCATGCCAGTGCTTGAAATGCATCTCTAAGAGAATTCACTAGCACAGAATGAACGAGAGTGGAAGGCGTCAGTGGGGCTCACCAGGTCCAACCCCCCTGCTTAAACCAGGCTACCTAGAGCCTCTTGCCCAGGATTATATCTGGGTGTACTTTTCATGTCTTCAAAGATCCAGGCTCCACAATCTTTCTGGGCAGTCTGTGCCGTGGTTCAGTCGCCCTCACAGTAAAAAATCATTTGCTGATGTGCAGAGGCAATCTCCTGTATTTCAGTGTGTGCCTACTGCCTCTTGTCTTTTCACTGAGCATCCTTGAAAAGACACTGGTTCCCTCCTCTTTGCACTATTCCTTCTGGGATGTATGTGTGCTGCCACCTAGAGAAATGTCAAAAACCTTCCTGAAGCCCAGGCAGACAATATTCCCTTCATCTACCGGGCAAGTTGATTCATCAGAGGAGTTTAAAAAGTTGTTCAGCATGAAGTTCCCCTGGTAAATCCATGCTGACTATGTTATTTTGTCCTCCTTCATGTGCCTGGCAATGCTTTCCAGCAATAGCTGCTCCATCAACTTCCTGGGGATAAAAATGACGCTGGCTGGCTGGCTTGTACTTTTCCAAGTCCTCCTAGTCGCCTTTTTCCAAGATGGGTGACATTTGCTTTCATCCAGTCTTTGGGCACTTTCCTCAGTCACTATGATCCATCAAACATCATTAGGAGTGGCCTCAGAATAACATCTGCTAACACCCTTGAGACCTGTGGCTGCATCTCAACAGGGCCTGTGGACTTCATGGAATATGTACCAATTCAGTGACTATGCCCATAAAAGTTTGCAAGGGATAAGAGAACGTATTAACAGGTACCTGAAGAGTGAGTGAAAAACTATGGAAGCAATCCAAAAGGACAAAGACTTGAGTTCCCTTTTCAGACAAAGCATCCTATCGTGGAGCTGAGCAGCTTTAGATCTAGGGAAGCTTCCCCTCTGAAAGGATGCAGAAGACATTCTTTTACCCGTATCCACTAATAAAATGTATTGACCATTCACTTGCAATACAAAAAAACTAAATTATTTCCAAAATTGTTGCCGCCTAACTAGACAATCATGTACTGGCTGGGTATTCCCCTAACAGATGACAGCACCTGCTTGATGCCTCTTATGCCTACAGACTATTTGAATTAGGTCATCTGAGTGGGGATTACTGGTCTGGGAACTTTCTTTCTGATGAATTTGGAAGATTTACTGAAGCAAGGACCTGAAGATGAAAACTTCATTTCCCACCAGTGCACTTTAACATCCACGGCTGTAATGCCATTGTTTCTCACCAACTGAGTCAAGAATTTATGACTACAAAGTGAATCAGCTCCAAAAGGAAAGATAAAGGCTAGAAAACATTCTCTCTTGGTAAAGCAAATGAAGTGACTAAATTCTAATCACTCGCTGGCCTAAAGCTTCAAGGAGGGGGAGGTGGACCAGGTTTCCTTCCACTGCCGTTCTCTTTGTCACCTCAGTGTTTTATAGGGGTATGCAGACATTCAAAAAGAGAGCTTTGCTGAATTCATAAAATTCAGTCTTAAAAAATAACTTGATAGCAGCTGAAATGAAAAGAACAAATAAAATGCAATTAATTCCACGGAAGCTTGAAATGATTATTTCTTCATTTTGCATTTGAGGATGTATATTGTGTGAGTTTGTCTTGTATTGTTCTACAGGTTTTCTAACTGGCACACCTTTCTTTATGAATGGACTGTCCTTTCCTAAATGCTCTCATATGGAGGAACATGCTTCTGATAAGAAGAGCACTAGGGTGTCTTTACTTGACCTTTTATTTTTACTGATGTTTGGTCCTTGGAAATGAATGGGGTTTTTCAATTGAAATGTCTTACTATTGTTCCCACAGGATAAGCCACAGGCTCTTCTGCTCAGAGCTGTCACTAGTCAGCTATTCTCCTATCTGCCTTTAAGTAGTTGAATGTTCTGGTCTAAAAGTAGCACCTTCTATGTAGCCATGCTCTTAGCTGCCAGTGTCATCTTGAATCCAAACACCCTCCCGCAAGGGACCGCTGGTTCTGTAGTCAACTAAGGGGAAAAAAACGGTCCATCCATGCTTCCTGATTTAAAATATAAAGGTATATAAAGGTATGGTGTCCCTAAACGATTCTCTGCAGTTGAACACTACTTATCTTTGCCGTGTTTCTTCAACTCACTTGCAAGTCATTCATGCGTTACCTTCTTGTGAGAATTGCTTGGTTTGAAGATGATTTAAAAGGGTATGAGAATACTTTTGTGCCTCTGCTATAAGGATGCTTTTCAAATCCACACAAACCTCCTGCAAATGCAAAAGCATTCATCCTGTATTGTCCTAGGCTACAATATAAAAATGTATTCTGCTCCCAACCTCAAGAGCTGCTGAAACCGGGAGGGGCATCGTTTTTTCCTTATCTCCTTATCTCTTAACGGGGCCATCCATGTCTTGCCACATGACTCAGAGATGACTCCCTCCAGGAGCCATTTCTGTTTAAAGGGTAATCAAGGAACCACTGCATGACTCAGAACAATTTGAGCCCATTGCAAGATGCTCTGCCCAGGGGGCAGGAGCTAAGCATCCCCAGCTGGATAGAATCTGAGTTTTGGGACACCACAAGCAGTCTTTCCACTGGCTTCCTAGAAGAACGGCCACCCTCACCCACTGGTCTTCAGAGGACAAGAGCTACCAGATGGTTTCTACAGGATCACCACTTCAACAAGACCATTTCATCCGGACTGCTGCCACCACCCTAACTAGCAGGGTGACAGGTCGTATTCTGTCCGTGCTTTTTCTTTTGTATTATTGCATGTATTTGGTTTTTCCCCTTTTCCTAATAAATTGTATTTCTGACTTGGAGTCTTGCTGCCATGCTGGATTTCTTCAGACCGACTAGCTCCTGACACCAACAGCCAGAGTGGGCTGCCCCCAGAAAGCTGTCGAATCCAGGGTGCAGCTGTAGGGCACAGCTGCTCTATGGCACAGGTGGACTGCATTGGGGATAGGACTGCACCGAGGGCAGGGACAAGGAACAGGGAGAGGTCTTCTGTATGTTTTCCAAAGGAGTTTCTTCCCTGGAGGGCCAGGGACAGAAAGACACTGACTCAAATGCATACATCAACTTAGAAATGGGGAGAGGTCCCAGAGGAGGATACAATCTTTAACACACTGGGAGCAACTGGGGGTGGACCACAAGGCGGGGAATACAATGTTTAAACCAATAGGGGACTACAGGGGAGGAGAATAACTTAAACAAACCAATGGGGTTTTGAAGACTATAAAATTGATAGGGAAGTTTCTAGAGAAAGGGGCAGGCTTGGGGAGGGATTGACATTCAGTGGGAGGAGGAAAAGGGAACAAAAGGGCAGGTCTTTGGGGAGATGGACAACTAGGGCAAAAACTAACACCACGGGGGGAAAGGAACAATCCATTAATAATAAAATATGCTACAACAGCACAAAACCGGAAGTATTCTAAAACTGACTACTCAAACTGCATTGCAATCAAAAACACACACTGCAACAGCGACAGCATCTCTTGCTGCTTTTGCTTTCAAACCAGAAGAGGTGCCAACCAAAAAATTAGCAAACTTAAAAGTTAACTGGCTGCAGTTTTGATTTCCTTCTTAAATATATTACTGCTTGTCTAATTGGCTTAGCAGCATGTCTGTTCTTAGTGCCAAGCAGGGATTCACTTTGCCAGGCATGGAGGAAGCTTCTAGGAGCTTTTCACAAAAGATTCACTTCTGTGGCTGGCTTCTTCCCTCCCCACCAAAAACCAAGCCATGCAAAACCAACACCTTAACTAATCCCTAGTACTTAGTACGCATCCAATAATTCCTTTTAAACTATACTTTACATTTTTTACCAAATGCCCTGAAAAGAAATGGATCCATAATATTGATCAAAATAGTTCCAGTTCAATAGAAATATTGGGTCATGCAACTCTGGTTTACATCACTATTTTTTGTACAATCAACAGGAGCTTTTTTCGCCTCTAAAGAAATGTTTCCTGATGGTTTGGATCAGAAGATCCAGTATTGCCATGGTGAGATTTTTGTTTTGAAGGCCATAAGCTGTGCTCAGTGTTTTGGGTATATTCTTTGTTGTGCCTTGCATATATTTTGGATAGAAAGCCAGTAGAGATGATGTCCTTGCTGCAGTAGCCATGCTAAATAAGGCAGAGCGTCTGGCTGATGTACTGGAGCTGTAGACTATCCACCAGTCTCCCAGGGCGGTGAGGATCTCTAAAGGAATATAATCTTGGCTATGCTCTGGAAGTTTTACAGAGAGAAAGAGCCTCATAGCTCTAATGATTTGTCTCCTGGAGTTCTGAAGAATATGTTGTAAAGAAGAAGGCTGCTGTCTTTCGCAACAATCTTCCACGCATTCAAGAGGATCATTTAACTTCTTGTCTGAGAATGAAAGAAATATTAGTAGTAATTAGTTCTTTTTTCTCTGTCGGTGCATCACTGATTGAGTTTGGGTAGGTTACATTTTATTTCTTTTTTTTCTTTAAATATTACATCGTAAGGTGTTCCAAATTCCCAAATTCTGCTTCACTTTATTTTGTAGGCCAGACTGGTTCATCTTGTCTCGGCTGTATTATTGCAGACCATATCTGAATGAATTTTTTTTTTTTTTCATTTTGAACATTATTAGATTTAAACTGTATGAACAGAACACTTGATTTATCATTATTTTAGCAGTTTGGAAGGAAATAGAGAATTTTTAAGAAAATGACGCAACTCCACTTGTGGTTTTCAATGGAAGAGAAGAATAACAATGTCCTACATTCACAGCATTGTTTGCAGTAATATTGCAGCTAGTTTCCAGCAACTTAGGTCAGGTTCTGGAAGCAGGGACCCATGATAGTATAGAAGTCTAAGCAGTTTCATTTTGGCGGCTTTTCTTGAAAAATAGCTAATATGTCTCAACGTTGTGCTGAATCTTGTTGTACAGACTCTTCTTTTGAGGTCTGAACTCCTTGCTGGACTACTGTATCTCAGAATCAGCTACAGTAAACCTGTGATTCCTTATAGCTTTAAGAATTTGGTTCTAATCTATAAAAGCAAGAAAAGGTTGCCATATTAATACAAGAGAAAGAAAATGTTAGGAAAGCAGTTAATGGCATGGGGATTTTTCCTACAAATTGGAGCAGAGATTTAGTTGTTTGATGGGGTTTTTTGCTTCTCAATGGAATTTTAGAAGTGGTTGGGAAAGAAAGTGTGGATTTTTCCAGGTTTGCCTTTAAAGAAGAATAACAGGGGAAACTGTTAAGAATAACAGGGGAAACTGAAAAGAATTAATCCAGAACTCTATGCCTTTCATACAGAGTTTCAGAAGTGAAAAGCAGGAAGAGACAGTCCAGACAAGATGATTGAATAGAATGAATTCAAAATAGCTTTCATTTCCCTCTGAATTCCAGCTCTAAACCTTATTAATATTAAGGTATTAATAGGAAATACATCTGTCCTAGGGTGACGTTATGATGCTTGTATCCCCATTCATGTGTTCTGTGAATGTTGGATATTATGTTCTGTACCTTTAAGACTGGCTCTGAAGAGGGAATGTTTTGTTTTGGTTTTCTTATCAACCTGGCGGGACACAGAGACTGCAGCTTTTGCTTTTTCTGCTTTTGCTTTTGGCTTTGCTCTCTCTCACTCTTGCTTGCTTCGCTTCTGCTTGCTTTTGCTCATTAGCTAGTTTAGCTAAACTGTCCAAATTTTTCCTGGACCGTTTCTCCTTCAGGTCTTCCTGACCATTTTGAACCTGCTCCGGACTGGGACCTGGGAAACACCGAGAGTTTGCACCTTGTGGCCTGCAGCAGCTGGCCCAGCGCCGGAGGGACTGAGAACAAAGTGACCACCCCCCCAAGAGAGACTTTCTGAATTTGTCATCTTTTTCAGAGTGCTGTCATCCAGAATTGTTCCTTTTGCGTGCTGGGGGGTGCTGTGCCTATTAAATGAACAGGTTCGTTCCACTTCTCTCTGAGGAATCCTTCCCGAACCAGTTGGGGGGAGGGGCCCTAATTTGGAAATTCTCCTCCAAATTTGCCCTAAACCAGGACAACATCGCAATCTCTAAGATTTAAAAATGGACGATGAAGTTTTCTATCCAGTAAAGTGTAAGGCTTCACATTTTAATCTGATTTGCATTTTGGTGAAAGCCGGGCATCCTTTGCAATTTACCAGATAACAAGGGATTTAGAACAGTAAGTATGCAAGTAATCTTTTGGACCCTTCATCTCCCTTCTTATGACAATGAATACATTTATTAAGCTTGTTGTCCTGGTATGTTTTTATTCCATCAGGGGATTTGATCATACAAATGTCTAGTCATTCTTTCCTTGTTTTCAACCACTCTAAGAGCATTAATCAGAGCTATTCAGTAGTTCTTGATCTGCAACAGTGACAAGCACTAGACTGGTAAGAGTCAGTGGGCATCAGCAGATCCCCTATGACAGCACATGGCGGGCTGTTCTGGCAGGACTGAAGTTTGAGGGGCTCGAATTCTGTGAAATAGAACATTCGAGGGATGGGAAACATGGAAACAGATTCTGAGCTTTCAACCCAACACATGAAGAAGTAATAAGGCAGGTAATTTTCTGTGGAAATTTCTTTAGCCCCAGTGTTGTGGATGATGATCACTCTTCCTACCTCCTTTGGCCAGCTACCAGTTTTCCCCTCCATTACTCTGCTTATGGACAGAAAACCAGAAGAAGGGATTTTTGACCAAAACACCTATCAGGACCTTAGAGTGTTTTTTGCTCCAAAATGTTTCAAGGCAGATAGGGAAACAACTCCATTTTCGAGAGTGTGTTGAGAAGACAAGGTTGAAAGTTAAAAACCATGGGTTCTTTTTCTATATATGTTACTGATTGTGCTTATTATCTTAGTCATGTTATATATATATATATATATTTGGTAGGGTTTGTTCTTTTTTTATTTTTCTTGGGTTTTTTTTTCCTTTTTTTTTTTTTTTTTGATTCATCCTTGAGATAAAAGGCCAAAAGTACAGAAAAGTTCTGTACGGTTAAAACACTTTTGAGATGCCTCATGCTGAAAAACTTGTAGCTACTGCTAAGGCCCATTGGCCAATTCCTGCTTCATTTCTGAGAAGGCCCATTGGCCAATTCCTGCTTCATTTCTGAGAAGCTATAAAATTCCCATCTGTATTTTAGTTCTAACAATTTGTTGTTATGGTGGAGATGCAAATTAAGAACAACCATTTTTGAATCTGTAGGGATGTATTTACCATTTTGTAGCTGCCTTTTCAGTTTCTGAGCCACTATTGAAAAAAAGGAGAAGTATCTACACTGTTTTCAACCTGTAGACCATCCACTACTGTCCACATGCTCAGATTCAAAGGCAAACAAGCCTGTCTGGCCTCATTGGGAGGAATTATTTGCATTCAAAATACTAGACTAGTATTTGATTTCCACCAGCAGAGTCCATTGGGCAGCTCCTGTCATCTGCATTTCAATATTTAATCCTCCTCTATGTTTACTGTGCAAAGCTCTTTCAGAATGATGGTGTGCCCACTGTCTCACCAGCTGTGACGTTTGCAGCGAGTCTCCCACGGAAAGGAGCTGTAAAAAAGGCAAGCCAGGGCAGTGATTTCTGTTGCTCAATACCCACAAATCAAAGCTATTTAGTCTAATTTAAGGCTGAAAAAGAATTCAAAATGCCTTCAAAGGATTCAAAAAATCATCAGACAATACTGCAGTTCAGTATTCAGGACAAGAGCATATCCCACAGTGTGGTGGTTTGACAGGAAATGTGTTTTCTGGGATGCTGTGGTTAGGCCAATGGATGTTCAGATTTTAATATTGGCACCTAAGGTGGCCATTGGGACATTGGATGCACCTCTGAGAACACAGGGTTAAAAGCAGGGCTCTCCCCTGGGAGGCTCTCTTGGGTTCCGGTCAGGGAAAGGTTCAGATCTCCCCTGCCTGGCTGCGGGCTGGGCGGGGCAGGGGAAGCCACCCAGCCCGGTGAGGTAGGCTGGGCCCCTGGCCAGAAGGGAGGTGAAGGCCCCTGCAGGATGGAAGGGTGGCTGAGAGGCATTGGGCAGCCCCCCCCCCCCCCCCACCGCAGGAGAGACAGAGAGAGAGCTGGTGCCTGTTCTTGGCCGGCCGAGAAGGAGAAGAGGGGAGTGCAAGAAGGGGCCTGGCAGGGCAGCCATGGGAGTTCTGGACAGACAGAGCCTCAGATTTTTAACCCTTTTCTTGGATGATGGAAACCTTACAAATGCTAATCCTCCTGGAGTTGAATGAGAAGAGAGATATAGAGGAGATAAGAGGAAATGGGCCACGAGAGAAATAGAGAAGAACGCAGGTGGAAGAGATGATGGAGTAGCTTATGCTGGACTCTTTGTGTGTAGCCATGGACAGAGCCATGTTTCCTTGTGATACAGGGACTGCATTCTAGGGGGAGGCAATGCCTCAGGATCAAGAGGGTTCGGTGTGGGTACCCCTCGGCCCCAGGGGGTGAAAAATATGGGGGGGACAGATGTCCCAAAATTGAGACTGTGCCTTTTTGCAGTGGGATGAAGCATCCTTAAAAGTCGACCCTAGAAGCAGCTCTGGTCTGTGTTCAGTGGTGAGAGCACTGGACATGAAAGGAATAGGTCACCACTGGCACAAGAAGGACTCCTTGTCCTCTTGATGAACTGAGGATTGAGTATTCTGAAGGGTGGTGCTGGACCGAGAGTCGATGATTTGGGGGATGTATTGTATTGGGAATTTGGGGAGGAGGAGGAGGAGATGTATTTGTGAAGTTTTCATTTTCCTTGTGTGTTTCTTTTTTTTTTTTTTTCCTTTCCCTTGTAGTTTAGTTAATAATTTTTTTTTTCCCCTAAGTGGGAGCCTGCTTTGCTTATTCCTGGTCACATCTCACAGCAGAAACCAGGGAGAGAGTATACTCATGGGGGCACTGGCATTGTCCCAGTGTCAAGCCATGACACACAGGCTGAGAGAATGAGGGCTGTTTAGCCTGGTGAAGAGAAGGTTGCATGGAGACCTCACAACACCTTCCAATATCTGAAGGGAAGCAGGAGAGGGACTCTTCATTAGGAACTCTGGAGACAGGACAATGGGCAATGGCTTCAAAATGAAAGAGGGCAGGTTGAAATTAGATACTCGGAAGAAATTCTTCCCTGTGAGGGTGGTGAAGCACTGGCACAGACAGCCTGGAGAAGTTATGGACACCCCAACCTGGTGTTCAAGGCCAGGCTGGATGGGGCTCTGAGCAACCTGAGCAAGTAAAAGGTGTCCCCGCCCATGTCAGAGAACTAGATGGCCTTTAAGGTCTTTGTCTACCCCGGCCATTCTATGATCCTGTGATTCTGCTGTGGTAGCGTTCAGGATGGAGCGTGTTCTGCATGTTGGCCATTTCCAATACACCATTGGTTCCAGGTGCCTTACACTAGCTTGCTCCCTGAAAATTCGGTCAGAATGAAGAACATCTCTATATATATTAGACACATAATAAATGAAGAAATGGGTTTGCACATTTGTCCACTAAGTTGTGGATGAGATTGCTGTGAAGTTTCATTTGGTTTTCTTGTTTGCTCATGAGGCCGACGGTCCTTGTGTCAGCTGCCTCAAAGGCAGCATTTGCCTCCTTCTCCTCCCTTCTCCCTCCTCCCTCTTTCAATTTCTTTCCCTTGACAATTTAATGTCGTTTTCCCTTTCATACCTGAAAATCCCTGCATGCTTCTGGGCTTTCTCCTTTTTCATGCAGATCTTCTTCCACCCCTGACAATCCATACTTTTCATACCATAAGGGCCTGCTTGCAGGCATAAAAGACTTTGATTCCTTATTATATCTATGGGAATTTAATTAATAGCTTCATGCCTTTTCATAGAAAGAGTAGGGAATTGATAGCTTGTTCCCTGAAGTACAGAAGGAAGAGAATGAAACATGAATCATGTGGAGTGGAAAAGTTGCTCTCTATTTTCTTCCAAGAACTACCCCAAAAGATACAGGGGGTGATGAAGCCTGGCTAGATGAGTTTCCCTTCTAATGGAAGGAAACAACCACGCCACTTCATACAAGTCAGTCCTATAGAAGAGAGAAATTCACTTCTGGGAACATTGCAGGATTTGAATGCAGAGTCACACTCATCCTTTGTTGCTTTGTTGTCTGCTTGGCATGGAACACGCTGCTTTGAAGAGGGAAGTGACTAACAGACAGTCCACTTTACAAACACATATGCTTCCCTCTTCTTCTGAGACCTCAGCACAGAGCCCTCTTTGGCATGGTACTTCAAGGTAAGAAGGAGCGGGCAGAGGGCACTGCGAACAGACAGCAGTTTGCAGGTTGTATAGGAAAGAGGACTGCCCCTTGAATGTGGTGCAAATACAAACTTCCACCAGTTTCAGGGGTACACTTCAGCCAAGCTTGTTGTCCTGGCACATTTTTTCTCTGTGAAACGCTTTGCGGTATGATCTGGACGACAAGAGATGCAGAGTACGGGGCTACGTAGTGCTGAGAAGGTAAATGTCTGGCCCCAGTGTCTTTTGGCAGAAGCAGTGCACTAGAGCCGTTGGCTGCTGCCACAATGATCTGTGTGAGAAACAGATGCCTAATCCCCTCCGGGAGAGTAAAAGCAGGATTGGTTACAAGAGTCGAAGAGCACTGGGCTGGCGGCTGCCGCATACCAGCTGTAAAAGGAGCATGACTCCTACTGGCCTACCAACCAAACTCATGGTGGCAGTGGTAAAGATTAAAGTTCAGTGAGAGCTATTTGTGCTGCTACCTATGGCCCTTCTGTGGAAACAAATGTGCCTACCTTTAGGTTCCGAGATCCAGAGAACACAATGGTAGTTGCAGCGGAAAAGGGAAGGACAGAGCGCACTGGTGAGTTTGATGTGGCTTACACAGGGCAGGCAGAAGGTGCAGCCCAAGTCTCGCTTTTATTTCTAGAGCCTTTTTCTACGCAAACAGCTGCTGGATGTTTGCAACAAAGATGTGAGTGTGAAAAAGTGAGGGCAGGTCTATGTGGGAAAGAAGATACAAAGCATTGTGTGCAGTTTAAAAGCTGTTTAGAAAAAAAAGGAGTTACTTTGAGAACATCTTCTGTCTTGACACTTCCACCTGTGTGATCTTTAGCTGCTTTGGACATGTCCACAATGAAAGAATGTGAAAATATTTGCGCTGCCAATGTCAGGTTGCACAGGAAAGAGGGTAGGTTGGCAAATGCCTTCTGTCCTGGCACATCTGTCAGTCAGAAGTGCAGCTGAAAACGCTTGGCTGTAGCGATAGTCTCTGTCACTTTGAGAGAATGTGCTGATGCACGTATATATATCATTGAGAAAGTCCGTGAGAATCGCTAGTATGTTTCGTTTGGTTGACAGACTGCAAAGGGAGCGTTATGGCCAGCACTGCCTTTTTGTTGTAGGACTTTTTCTTTGAGAGCAGCCGCTGGACATTTTGAAGCGGTTTGGGATCTTCAAGTGTTAGAGTGCAAGATGGTACCTAGATCTTGAGGGAAAGTGCATATCTCCAGGAAGCTGAATGCAGTTCAGTGGGTGCAAGTTACATGTTGAGCAGCTGATGGCCCAGAAAACTTTCTAAAATGAAGAGGCCATGCTGCAATTGCCTTTTATTTTGAAGCTTCTAAACTGTGCAGCCAACAATGAAATGATTCTTTTTCCTTCTCTGCTACATGCAGGATCCCATTCTGTCAGTACCCGAGAGCCAGGATCCACAGCGGAGCTCTTGTCCCTACACTGCTCCCACACGAACGGGGCTGGGCTAGAAAAGTGCTTGTCTTTTTCCTGGGCACTGTCAGCGCTCTTCTAAATAACCACACCACAGCATTGTCAACTCACAAAACCAGGACACGCACCGAGCCCAGCTCACAACCACCCCCAGGACCCAGCCAAGTCAGAAACGTCCCTGCTCTCCAATCAACTGTGTCAGGACAAAAGGATTTCACCGATCTTCCCCTTCCAAGTGGATACTCTTCTTTGCCCCACACTCAAAGGCCGACACCAGATCTTCTGCCCTAACAAACTTTTTCTCTCTCACAGAGCCTGGTAACAAACTTGAAAATGTCGGCTGAGCTCGCAAAACTGTTGGTGGAGAAAGCTCTTTGCTGCCTACAATTTCAATTGCACCCATCAAACTATAAACGTGCACCCTGCTATCGCCACTTTCCTTCTCAGCTCTAGGTACCACCGTAAGCCTTCAATCTCTCAGAGTCAGGATCCAAATGGGATGGCACCAGGGACTGCTCACACAGTCCCTAAAGCTACAAGGGACAAAAACCTGTCCTGCAGAGGCCTGGCCTGGCCTCTGCATTCCCACTGACAGTTCAACAACTCTAACCCAGAGAACTGCCTATTGGGAAAAGCCTTTCAATTCACTGAGACCACCCAAAGTGGCCACCCAAACTTTGCCAAAGGGAGGAGGAACTAGAAGCCCATCTCAAAAGAAATGGCATCCCCTCCTCCAAAATCCAAAGCATCCAGGGCCTGATCCTCTACAAAGGTGTCAGACCACTGCTATTGGGCATTACCTGTGCGGGGCACTAGCTAGGCTGCACACCAAGACCCAGCGCAGCTCTTTACCTTGTCCAAAAGAAGTGTGCTGGCAGAATTTCAAGAAGGCTGCCTTGAGAAAGTGGAAAACACAGGCCAAATGGATTCTTTCAGGAAGGAGACTGCCTTCCAAAGATGGATACCGACTCCATGATTGTACAAATTGAGTCAGTGCTTCCAAACCAAATATGCCAGGATAGAAAGTTGCTGCCGCCCTTAAGCTGCACGACACAGCTTCTTATCTGCACCTCCAACACTGGGGCTAAGTTCTTTCCTTCCCATGAGAAAGCATTGCTGTTCTCCTTCAGGAACTTACAGAGCAAAAGTTGCATACCACGTCCGGTACTGACTCTGTCCAACAATGGCTCCTACACAGAAAGGACCAGGACAGAAATGTCTTGCTGTACTATACCTTCCCACGATACCTTATCATCAGCCCTACCAACATTGCCACCGTATCTTTTACTTCCCAAGCAAGGAAAGGCACTCCAAGTCACTTGGCTTTGCCTTGCCTCCAGTACCATGCCTAGTTTTCCTAGCCTACCCTACCCTAGCTTTGCTTGCTTGCCTATGTCTGCCTTGCCTAGCCCTTCAAATAACTTCCTGGCTTTGCTTTGCCTTGTCTACCACTCTTTGCCTTGCCTTTCATGCAGGTAAGGCAATGCAAAGCAAGTGTAGGCAATTGTAGGCAAGTCAAGGGACAGGTTGGCAAGACTGAAGCCGTGAGGGGAAAGCAAATGGAGTGGTAGGTGAGACAAGTCCCAGAAGTTAGAGGCAAGGCTGGGCATAGGAGGTGATGGTAACCGGAAGGGCTAGGCAAGGCCAAGCCCTGCAGGAAAACTGCAGGCAGGTCAAATGTGAGGCATGGGTATGCAAGGGAATGCAAAGCAATGGAGAATTAGCAGGGCATGGCAAGGAAACTGGTTGGTTGCCCAAAGCAAGGCAAGTGGCAGGTCCATTCAAAGACTGCTGGTACACAAAAGCGGCCCGGACCGACCGCTCTGTCCAGCCTTGATCTTGCATGGGTCATGTTTAATCTGCACCTAAGACACTTGAGTTGCCTGCTTTCCTTTGTATGCAAAAGAACTGTCATTCTGCCCCTGAAGCCCAAGGGTGAAAGATGAACTTTGTGTCCAAAATTCAAGACATGTAAGCATAGATGTCAGAAGAAAGCTGTCAGGACAGATAGGTGTGCTTGCACGTGGCCTCCTCCAGGCTTCCTCTCACAAGCTCCTGAAACGCTGGGGCCTTGAGAAAAAAAAGCCAGTGGAAGCCTGGAGAATCCTAGGAGAAGCAGGCAGGGCAATGCATGTGGAAGAGATTCCACAAAAAGAGAGGTGGTGAATTCCAGGTGGGGGACTGATGAGCAAGGTAATGCAAGGCAAGGAAGGGGTTCAAGGACAAGGCCAGACAAGTGGTGGCTTTGCCAGGCAACACAAAAGAGAGGGAGACAAGGCAATAAGAGTCCTAGAAGGAGAAGGAAATGAAAGATTGGAGCTGGACAAATGGGAAGGAAAAGAAGGATAGGTGAGCAAGTCAATACAAGGCACTGGCTTGGTATGAAGGGCAAGGGAAGGACATGCATGGGTCAGGAAGGCAAGGGAAAAGAAAGGAATTGTCAGCAATGACAAGAAATGCAAGATTGGGTAGGAAAGGCAAGGCAATGTGGGGGAGGGATAGGCAACACAATGGGTATCTTAACAGGAAATGTCCATGCACAGCAAGGCCGAAGGAGAAGTGGTAGAGAGGTCAAGGTGGGAAATAGGTGAGTGTGTGCAGCCAAGAAAGAAAGAAAGAAAGTGCGTAGCTCTCGTGTGTGTGTGTGTGTGTGTGTGTGTGTGTGTGTGTGTGTGTGTGTGTGTGTGTGTCTGTGTGAAGTTTGCAGGATGTAAAGCAAAGAAAGGTGTCTCTTGATTGTGGAGTGAATGGATGTTTTCGAACGTAAGTGGCAAGGTCCAAGCAACCTTTTCATCCTGGTACATCTGTGTCTGTGAGACATAGTCAGAAACGTCTCCTTTTAGATTCAGACTGCAAGCAGGACATAGAATGTGACTGTGTGAATAGCTGAGCAGGAAAGCACATCACATCAGCATGTTTCAACAGAAGCAGTTAGTGCGAGAAGGAGATGGACGTGTGGGACTCCAGCAATATGGCAATGCACTCAGCTGAGAAGCAAAGTGCAATGCCTCGGTGTATGCTCTGAAAATAAAAGGCTGCAAGGAAAAAGCAAGATTTCACAGGCCAGTGAAATCTTTCTGTCCTGGCACACTGAGCTGTTTGAAGGTGAACCGCTGTTTGGTTTCACTAAGGACTCGGAGACATGGAGAGGATGTGCTTGTCCATGTAGCTGAGAAGGAAAGTGAGAATCACCGGTACGTTTGGCAGAGTTTGTAGGCTGCGAGGAGAAGGTGACGGCCAGGCCTGGCTTTTGGCTGTGGCACTTGTTGCAAGGAAGAAGCTGCTGGATGGTTAAGCTTTTGGGGATCTGCAAGAGTGAAAGACTACGCTGGTACCTCATAAAACTAATGCTTGTTGATCATCTGGCTGAATCTATGACATAAACCAGAAGTGAAATTTCCCCCCATTTCCCTCAGTTTTTTCACCTTTTCATCCAACAGCCTGGGCCTTTTTCAAGCTGCTGTCAAACGCCTTGCCTTGGAAGCTAGAAGTATCTCAGTTCACCTGCTAAGAAACACAGAAAAGAGCTCAAGTCAATTTCAGAATTGCTCTGAGCAGAGCTGGTGTTTCGGTACCGTAAATTTCCATTGCGAATATGTGCAAAAATCACCATTTTATTAGGCAAAGATTTGAAATACACTAGCAGCTTCATCTTCTTGTCGCTGCAGTCCTTGGAAGTTTTGCTATTTACTGAAACAGGAAACAGGTCAAACACGAGAAGCTTAAGAATCCAAGCTCACTGCCATTGTACAAATAGCACAAACTTGATGAATTCAAGTTACCATTGTAACATACAGAATGGCTCTAGTCAAGCAAATGGATGTGTCGTCCTTCACGGGGGCAGAAAACCTTTCTACCACGTGAACTCTGGGAGTAATCCATCATGCCTCAGTGTGCTGTGGCTGGTCAGAGAGCTACACGATGGGTCTCTTTGCCTATGGCACTCTCAGGGCTCAAAGCTGCACATAAACTCCCTCTCCTTACAGACACGCTAGTAAAGCCCAGCGAAAATGCCGTTCTCCAGACAGCTTACTGAAACCAGCTAGGAGTTCCCAGCATCATGCTGGGCACTTCTGTCCACAGATGGCTTTGCTTTTAATGAACCAGAACAGAGCTGCGTTTTTCTAGTCTTTAGCTCTACTAAGGTATTTGATGTAACATGGTGTGAAAAAATCTGTTTCGACAATGATAATAACAGAGGGGATAATGTACCTTTTGCTGCTCCATTCTTCTTTTGCTGCTCCATTTTGCTTGCTTTGTTATTGCTTTCTGTCAAAGAAACGCCAGCAAAATCCCTCATCAAGTCCTGCTGTGAAGACAGACTGCCAGAAAGGTAGAGAAACTTTGAACCTTTTCAAGACCCTTGTAGCACATGTCTTGGTCAATTTGTATGCAGATCCCTTCTCCAGCAGGACTTTTTTGCACCGTTAGCGCACATTGAACTGAATCCAGTACAAAAGCAGTGAATAGAGGAACTTTTCTTTTCATTAGAATGGTGATAAAAATGCATATCAAATAAAAGCATTTTAGAGCAGCAGGAAGATTTTCTATGTAGCTAGCAAATCATAAAAAGATGCATATTTACCGGTGGGGTTCCTCTGGGAATTTCAAAGAATTCCAGACAGAAAACACAGCTTAGTAAACTGCAAATCTAAATCACAGTATCTAGAAAGGTGACATGAAAAAGAGCAAGAGGAAGAAAACCAAAAAGAAAACCAAAGGAAGCCAGAAATAAGGCACAACCTCTCCTCCTTCTCCGCTTACTACAGTACCTTAGAAGTACCTACGAGTGTCCTAACAGTCACATAAGTAGAAAACTGTGCCAAGAACAATTGTGGAAACTGGAAAACCATGCTATCCCAACAGAAACATAGGGTTTGCTTTCACGACGATTAAATCTGCATGCAATGCGTACGGTAAGGGTATGTTTTGTATATTCAAAAACAATTCAAAAATATTTCCAAATTGAAGGGGCTGCTTTTTATTTCTTTTGAATTACTTGGCTAAATATGGTGCACGTTAAAATACTGCAGAGATGTGGTTCATTTTCCAGATGCCAACTGCAAAGGAGGGAAGCATTTTGTGTGCTTAAGAAAGTCAAGTATTGGAGAGTGTTTTTGTTACTTCTTTAGAAGGTTAGAATATGCATAAAAGATGCTAGCTGGGGACTTACAATTAATGAATTATTTACTGTCACTAGGTCAAATGACATTAGCTTTCAAAAAGGAAAAGTAGTCTTATTCCACGTGCCAATTTTAAAGCAGATTAATAAGCCTTCAGCAGAATATGGATATGAAGAGGGATATGACATGAAAGGGTAAGCAACACTGGTGACAGCAAAAGGCTTACCTGCTTCACACAAATACAGGAGATAAACTACTATTTTTACACAAACATTGCTATCCAGAGCTTTCCTTGAAAAGTTTCAATGCCAATCATGACAGTAAAATTCGGAGTGACAGTAAAATTCACTCTATCATGAATAAAATTTACTCAATCATGACAGCAAAATTTGCTCAATGATGAGTAAAATTCTTCGTGTAAGCGAAGTACCTTAAGCAAAGGGTAGCTCAAGCATAATTGGCATTTGATGTCAACAAAGGCAACTTGGCCTGCACGTGTCACATCTACTGCATTAAAAAGCTTACTCTGTCTCAGATTCCTTTTGAGGGATACCAACGCAAGCCGTTAAACTGCATGAAAATGATGACTTAAAGGAGGACATATTAGAAGAATGGAATAATGGTTAATGTTCTTTTCCTTCCAACTGCTTTCTTTGCCCTTCTAAATTTTTTAAGTCCTTCCTGGTATCACCGTGATAGCAGTGCAGCAAGTGTTTGGTTGTAAGCTGTCCATATTGCCAGCTTCTGGACTGCCTTCAGAAAACTTCCCACTGGTTTTGGATAGAAATCACAAGCAGTAGAGATGACAAAGACTGCAGAAACCTTCTCATCTCCTTCTAGAGCAGGAGCGTGTCTTTGACCCACTCTTAACTAGACAACTTTCATCAGTCATGAGAGAGTCTCATGTTCAAGAGCTAAGCAATGACAGCTGTAAATGACAAAAAGCACACTGATATTTTCTTGGGACTCCAGCAGAGAGCAATGAAGGAGCTTGAATTCACCTTCTTGGAAAGTTTGAAAATGCACATGAAGTTTAGGAGAGGAGCTAAGCCATGGTAACTTTTGTTGAGTATGTCTGCGTAGACAGAGTTTCCATCACCGCAGAAGGAATGTAATTTAACCCACATAATCATCTCTAGCTGCTAAGCTGCGCTTACTGCAGATTATCCGCAACATATTTTACAGGGTGAGCTTTTATGTGTAATCCCTGAGTAACATTCCAGAGAGAAGTATTTTGGAGGGGGGGAAAGCCCAACTCTTAACTTTTTCAAATAATGGTTACATTTGAAAGTCAAAAAAGATGTAAAACCTTTCTTTCCTAGACGTATTACCAGCACAAACTGTACCAGAATTTACGACGCTTTTATTATGGCAGCATAACTCTACCGTGGACGCTCTGGCTCTGGACTATTCCTTAAGAAACAAAGTCCCCGAGAGAAATAAAACAAAATTAGCCAAAAATATTGGGCTGGATGATTTCAAAGGCTATGTACTAAAGGCCAAACACTTGTAATAATAGTAAAGAGTGGACTAAAAGTTAAAGCATTACTCAGTTCAAAGATATCTTGTTCTCACAGAAGACTGTAAAAAACCTCTCTTTTTCTGGGTCTGTTTTGTGCATTTAGATGTACCTTCTACTCCTTTCCACTGTATGCGAATGTTTATGACAAGGTTGGAGGACCTCATGTAACCTTCTATAAGTAAAGAAAGAGAAGCCAGTAAAGCAAGGCAAAATTGTTAATGGCAGGTGGAAAGAGGGAGGCCAAGAATAGAAAACAAAAGAACAATAATAATTAAACGCCCTCCCTGTCTTCTGTGAAAAGTAAAGGCACAGACAAGAAAGAACAACTGCAAAATTCTCACGAGAAAAACGCACTTTATCTGGCTCAAGTATTTTGTGCTACATTTCTTGCTGTTTTCTCATGCCAAACATCTTAACCATTGAAGGTGTCCCTTTTCTCTTTCTGGAATACAGCTAGGAAGATGGCTGTGTCATTGCTGTCAAGCTGTTATTCTCAGAGGTGTCCAGTTGAAAGTCCTAGATGAACTGATTTGCTCTGTCTCTTTAATATGGCATGACTTAACCACTTCCAGTTTCAGCAGCTGGACTTGCCCAGCCCTAAAATTCTTTAATCTTTGAATGGTTATATAAGCTCCTTGGCAACTGGCATTTGTAAGTCCATGAAACTGTGCAGAATTTGCACTATGAGATGATGCCAAATGAGTCATGGCAGTAGATTAACTAGGACATGCAAAGCAGAGAGGAGGGAATGAGAGCACAAGAAGAGGGTACAATCTCCTTTTTTTCTGCAACAGGGCTAACACCGTAGAAATCAAAAGGAACACAAATCCTCCTAGGGGTAGTTCTTGCAAAAAACAAAGACTTCTTTTTGTGTTCACAGATCACAGCAAAATGCGGATGACAAAACCAGGCCATTAAGTCACATACAGTATGAAGCAGTATGAAAGAGGAAAGCAGCTGAGAGCGTCAACCCTGCTGAGTAGTCTCAGTATTCTTCTCGACATTAGCAGAAATTTGAAATGAGGCTCTGAAAATTACAAAGGAGGCAGAAGAAAAGGGAGCAATGACTCCTCTGGCATAGTGTTTCCTAACAGGGATCTTCAAAATGTAAAGATTGTATCATCCTTTCAACTGAAGGAAGGTATTAAAACAACAGGAAGGAAATGGCATCACATGCTAGAAAGACTGGGCAGTGTACTTCTAGACAGAAAGGCCACTGATGGAAAACCGACTAAACTGGCACCAATGCAGCAGCATTGTATTAAAGCCCAAAAATACCCACCGCTTCACTCTTTGCCATTCCGTTCATATGGACACGGCAGCTCTGCAACATTCCTACTGATCATCTCCTTGGCAAACTGGGAGTGAGGGTCCCTAGTGATGCAGAGTCCCCAGGCAGGTGCAGAGGAGAGCTGCTTTTTTGCAAAAACCAGGCTTTTGAAGCACTCAGGCCTTTATCAGTTCCATAGCTTTAAGCCATAACAAAATTCATTCAACCAACCATCCTACACCACGCTGTGAACACGTGACGATTCTAGAACTTGTTGATCTACCTCTGATTCAGCGGCCTCACCTTCCCATAGTCCTTTTCTGCTTAGCCAAAGTATCGGGCCTCAGCCCAAGGCCTTCCTTTTGTAAGCTTCTACCTATATGCAGCAGCAAACCACTACTTTTTTCCGTGCCAAGAGTTTAAGTAGATGATTTGCATCTGCCCTTCCGGTGAAACATAATGGGGAGAGAAAATCCTGTCGGAAATGTTCAGTCCTTCAGTTTTCTAGACAGGCCAAATCAAAAGAAAAGCAAGCTATAGGATTGTGTACTTGCTCTTACAAAGCACCTGCTGCCCTCTGACAATGAACTAGCAGAAAACCAGCAAAAATAAGACTTGAGGCAAACAACCCTTTGAAGGGAATTATGACATGATAAAGAAAGACAACACATTTCCAGCTTGTCGAGATACTTGAAATGTCAGCAAAGGCTTGAGGGCAAAGGCTGAACGAATGGGGAAAGGTTACAAGAATCCCAAGAAAAACATGACCATGGATTAAAAGAATCCCAACAGGTCAACTGACCTGTTGAAGTTTTCAGGAAATCAGTGGCTGCTGATTTAGATAGGCCATTCAAGTTAATTTACCCGCGCACCTTCCACTCCTTTTTCACCTGTCACCATCACAGGGTGAATTGTGACCATGGAATCACAATTCTTTGGATTCTGTTCTTAGCTTTAGGAGACAACTACAGCAGCTGAAGTAGCTGTTACTGATGTGATACCCAGGAACACAGAGTTGACATGTTTCATTCATGTCCAATCACAACTAGCAATACTAAGAGGATAGGATTGGCCTCTTTTCATGATGCTTTTCTTATTTTACAGCCTGCTATGATTCTGCTGAAACTTTTTCATTAGTTTCTCTCTAAAAAGGAGAAAGTCCAATGTCCCTCCCTACTGGTGCAGGTTTACCATTCGGTTTGTCGAGTCTAAAAATGGAATTGGAACTAGCAGGAATTACTGTGTTTAAAGCGTCCCGTCCGTTCAGACAATCTCAGGTCGATAAAAGCCTAGATGTTATTGGCTAAATACTGTTTCCCCCAAGAGCGGACGCACGCAATTTAATCCAACTTTTTATAACAAACTCCAATAATACAGAATCCAGTCATACAAAAGAGTCACAAAGAAGCAGGAAGAATTATCGGACCATTTAGGGTAGCAAACTTCTCACCTTCTTTTGGAGTGAGCATAATCTGCTAGCTGAAGTAACAAACTTGAGGACAGAAATCGCCCTACTATTGAGAAGTTGTTGACAAGGGAACCACCTAAGCTGTGTGACTTTCCCTTTTCTATCCATTGGTCAAGCCTAGTAGCCTAAAATTTACGGGCTCAATCAAAGACAAATGCAATCTAGTCAGAGGTCTATGAAAAGTCCAAAACTAATCAGAATTCTTCTTAGACAATGGAAATGGAAGCAGAGCTACCAATTTCCTTGCAACATATCCCTAAAACTCATTCCTTTCTAGTCATAACTAATGTATAGCCACCAGTACAATCAGGAAAAGATGAAACTTACAGATGTCAGCGAGGGAAGGATTTGAAAGAACTCTTCCCATTATTCATCGTCTAGACAGCAACTATCATTAAAATCAGAGCCCTTTTAGTAGGGCTTTCCTTGTGGGAAATTCAGGACTCCAGGACAACGGAGCAAGAGGATTAAGCAGAAGCCGTTGATTGTTGACATGATGCACTTACACATTCTAAATCTCTGCACACGCTAGGCCCGCATTTTTATCTTGGTGCCTTTGTTATGTCCACGCATTCTGTGTGCACCTCTCAGAAGATACGTTTGGTTACAGTCCAGGCGCTTTGCTGCCCCCCGTTATCGAGTTCTTGTAGTCTTGGAATTTGGTTTCTCAGCTTCTCTTTCTTATTTTAGCACGGCTTATGTCTTAGTAACCTTGATGAATTCCAGAGGGCTCTGAGAAAATTCTGATAAGAACATATTCCAGCTGGATGGCTGGTGCACCCTTTAGTCTAAGAGGTTCAGATACATTGCTACAATTTCCCCCTTCTTCGTCTTGCACCAGCTAAACCCTTTCCCACCCTATTTTCTTCCAAGAGGCTCACCAGTTTCATGATGCATGGAATAACAAGAAGCAATATAATAATGACTACTAGTAACAACAAAGTTCCCTTTACAAGATCTTTCAACCATCGAGTTGTTTCCCATCTCTCAAACCATTCAGGCGTAACCCTCTCATTCCCAATCAATTTCTTCATGTTATCTTGTCCTTGTTTGAGTTTCCAGTGAATGACTGCAGAATGGTTAGAGAGGTTCAAAAAACACATTCCTTCCAAATCCTCACACTCTTGCCCATGTGCTAACAAGAAAGCTAGAGCAGCATTATTTTGCAGTGTGCAATGACTAATGGTATCTACACCAGTGAGAACCTGATTTAAAATCGCTGATCTTACCTTGAGTTGTTTGACCACCCAGCATCGCAACTTAATAAGCAAACTCAAAGCTTGACCAACAGCGACACCTGCTGTCAGGAGTGGCGCAATTAATAGAGAGGAGCGCCCAAACCAGTACACAATTGAGGCAAAGGCGTTTTAAGCTTAGGCTTCTTCTTTCAGTTCCCTGGAGGCGAAGGGAGTTCTTCACACACAATGCATTGTGCCGCTGGCGGTACGTTCCGGTGGGGCGCTTGTGCCGAAAGACGCCCAGGACACAACGCCGTGTTGTTAATATTTGTTTGTCGCGTTTCGGAAGCTGCTCTTAGCCGAGTCCCCCGCAGGCGAAGAAGCGGCTTCTTCGCACACAGAGCATTGTGGCGAGCGCAGGGAGCTCCTGAGAGCGGTTTGTGCCGAAAGAAGCCCGGGACCGGCACTTAGCTTCGGAGAGCTGCGTATCTGCGTCTTCTGCGTGTCTTGCCGCTCTACACTCAGCCAAAAGCTTTTCCACCATATCTTGCAAGGAGAAACTCTGCCAGGAAAGAAAACATCCAAAATCTTGTTCTAAAGCTTGCACGGGGGTCTGCAAAGAGTTTGGCAAGAATGAAAGGTAGTTGTCCAAAACTCGTTCTTTTCCAATAGAATAACCATGGAAAAGGCAGGAGAGTGGTAAAGTACTGTTTTCTCTAAGTCTGAAGGCTGCCCACACTGTGCCTGTGTGCCGCAGCTTGCATCTTCGCCTTTGGGAAGCTGCCGCTCGCCGATTCTCCCGCAGGCGAAGAAGCGGCTTCTTCGCACACAGAGCATTGTGGCGAGCGCAGGGAGCTCCTGAGAGCGGTTTGTGCCGAAAGAAGCCCGGGACCGGCACTTAGCTTCGGAGAGCTGCGTATCCGCGTCTTCTGCGTGTCTTGCCGCTCTACACTCAGCAAAAAGCTTTTCCACCATATCTTGCAAGGAGAAACTCTGCCAGGAAAGAAAACATCCAAAATCTGGTTCTAAAGCTTGCACGGGGGTCTGCAAAGAGTTTGGCAAGAATGAAAGGTAGTTGTCCAAAACTCGTTCTTTTCCAATAGAATAACCATGGAAAAGGCAGGAGAGTGGTAAAGTACTGTTTTCTCTAAGTCTGAAGGCTGCCCACACTGTGCCTGTGTGCTGCAGCTTGCATCTTCGCCTTTGCGAAGCTGCCGCTCGCCGATTCTCCCGGAGGCGAAGAAGCGGCTTCTTCGCACACAGAGCATTGTGGCGAGCGCAGGGAGCTCCTGAGAGCGGTTTGTGCCGAAAGAAGCCCGGGACCGGCACTTAGCTTCGGAGAGCTGCGTATCTGCGTCTTCTGCGTGTCTTGCCGCTCTACACTCAGCCAAAAGCTTTTCCACCATATCTTGCAAGGAGAAACTCTGCCAGGAAAGAAAACATCCAAAATCTTGTTCTAAAGCTTGCACGGAGGTCTGCAAAGAGTTTGGCAAGAATGAAAGGTAGTTGTCCAAAACTCGTTCTTTTCCAATAGAATAACCATGGATAAGGCAGGAGAGTGGTAAAGTACTGTTTTCTCTAAGTCTGAAGGCTGCCCACACTGTGCCTGTGTGCTGCAGCTTGCATCTTCGCCTTTGGGAAGCTGCCGCTCGCCGATTCTCCCGCAGGCGAAGAAGCGGCTTCTTCGCACACAGAGCATTGTGGCGAGCGCAGGGAGCTCCTGAGAGCGGTTTGTGCCGAAAGAAGCCCGGGACCGGCACTTAGCTTCGGAGAGCTGCGTATCTGCGTCTTCTGCGTGTCTTGCCGCTCTACACTCAGCAAAAAGCTTTTCCACCATATCTTGCAAGGAGAAACTCTGCCAGGAAAGAAAACATCCAAAATCTTGTTCTAAAGCTTGCACGGGGGTCTGCAAAGAGTTTGGCAAGAATGAAAGGTAGTTGTCCAAAACTCGTTCTTTTCCAATAGAATAACCATGGAAAAGGCAGGAGAGTGGTAAAGTACTGTTTTCTCTAAGTCTGAAGGCTGCCCACACTGTGCCTGTGTGCCGCAGCTTGCATCTTCGCCTTTGGGAAGCTGCCGCTCGCCGATTCTCCCGCAGGCGAAGAAGCGGCTTCTTCGCACACAGAGCATTGTGGCGAGCGCAGGGAGCTCCTGAGAGCGGTTTGTGCCGAAAGAAGCCCGGGACCGGCACTTAGCTTCGGAGAGCTGCGTATCCGCGTCTTCTGCGTGTCTTGCCGCTCTACACTCAGCAAAAAGCTTTTCCACCATATCTTGCAAGGAGAAACTCTGCCAGGAAAGAAAACATCCAAAATCTTGTTCTAAAGCTTGCACGGGGGTCTGCAAAGAGTTTGGCAAGAATGAAAGGTAGTTGTCCAAAACTCGTTCTTTTCCAATAGAATAACCATGGAAAAGGCAGGAGAGTGGTAAAGTACTGTTTTCTCTAAGTCTGAAGGCTGCCCACACTGTGCCTGTGTGCTGCAGCTTGCATCTTCGCCTTTGCGAAGCTGCCGCTCGCCGATTCTCCCGCAGGCGAAGAAGCGGCTTCTTCGCACACAGAGCATTGTGGCGAGCGCAGGGAGCTCCTGAGAGCGGTTTGTGCCGAAAGAAGCCCGGGACCGGCACTTAGCTTCGGAGAGCTGCGTATCTGCGTCTTCTGCGTGTCTTGCCGCTCTACACTCAGCCAAAAGCTTTTCCACCATATCTTGCAAGGAGAAACTCTGCCAGGAAAGAAAACATCCAAAATCTTGTTCTAAAGCTTGCACGGAGGTCTGCAAAGAGTTTGGCAAGAATGAAAGGTAGTTGTCCAAAACTCGTTCTTTTCCAATAGAATAACCATGGATAAGGCAGGAGAGTGGTAAAGTACTGTTTTCTCTAAGTCTGAAGGCTGCCCACACTGTGCCTGTGTGCTGCAGCTTGCATCTTCGCCTTTGGGAAGCTGCCGCTCGCCGATTCTCCCGCAGGCGAAGAAGCGGCTTCTTCGCACACAGAGCATTGTGGCGAGCGCAGGGAGCTCCTGAGAGCGGTTTGTGCCGAAAGAAGCCCGGGACCGGCACTTAGCTTCGGAGAGCTGCGTATCTGCGTCTTCTGCGTGTCTTGCCGCTCTACACTCAGCAAAAAGCTTTTCCACCATATCTTGCAAGGAGAAACTCTGCCAGGAAAGAAAACATCCAAAATCTGGTTCTAAAGCTTGCACGGGGGTCTGCAAAGAGTTTGGCAAGAATGAAAGGTAGTTGTCCAAAACTCGTTCTTTTCCAATAGAATAACCATGGAAAAGGCAGGAGAGTGGTAAAGTACTGTTTTCTCTAAGTCTGAAGGCTGCCCACACTGTGCCTGTGTGCTGCAGCTTGCATCTTCGCCTTTGCGAAGCTGCCGCTCGCCGATTCTCCCGGAGGCGAAGAAGCGGCTTCTTCGCACACAGAGCATTGTGGCGAGCGCAGGGAGCTCCTGAGAGCGGTTTGTGCCGAAAGAAGCCCGGGACCGGCACTTAGCTTCGGAGAGCTGCGTATCTGCGTCTTCCGTGTGTCTTGCCGCTCTACACTCAGCAAAAAGCTTTTCCACCATATCTTGCAAGGAGAAACTCTGCCAGGAAAGAAAACATCCAAAATCTTGTTCTAAAGCTTGCACGGGGGTCTGCAAAGAGTTTGGCAAGAATGAAAGGTAGTTGTCCAAAACTCGTTCTTTTCCAATAGAATAACCATGGAAAAGGCAGGAGAGTGGTAAAGTACTGTTTTCTCTAAGTCTGAAGGCTGCCCACACTGTGCCTGTGTGCCGCAGCTTGCATCTTCGCCTTTGGGAAGCTGCCGCTCGCCGATTCTCCCGCAGGCGAAGAAGCGGCTTCTTCGCACACAGAGCATTGTGGCGAGCGCAGGGAGCTCCTGAGAGCGGTTTGTGCCGAAAGAAGCCCGGGACCGGCACTTAGCTTCGGAGAGCTGCGTATCTGCGTCTTCTGCGTGTCTTGCCGCTCTACACTCAGCAAAAAGCTTTTCCACCATATCTTGCAAGGAGAAACTCTGCCAGGAAAGAAAACATCCAAAATCTTGTTCTAAAGCTTGCACGGGGGTCTGCAAAGAGTTTGGCAAGAATGAAAGGTAGTTGTCCAAAACTCGTTCTTTTCCAATAGAATAACCATGGAAAAGGCAGGAGAGTGGTAAAGTACTGTTTTCTCTAAGTCTGAAGGCTGCCCACACTGTGCCTGTGTGCCGCAGCTTGCATCTTCGCCTTTGGGAAGCTGCCGCTCGCCGATTCTCCCGCAGGCGAAGAAGCGGCTTCTTCGCACACAGAGCATTGTGGCGAGCGCAGGGAGCTCCTGAGAGCGGTTTGTGCCGAAAGAAGCCCGGGACCGGCACTTAGCTTCGGAGAGCTGCGTATCCGCGTCTTCTGCGTGTCTTGCCGCTCTACACTCAGCAAAAAGCTTTTCCACCATATCTTGCAAGGAGAAACTCTGCCAGGAAAGAAAACATCCAAAATCTTGTTCTAAAGCTTGCACGGAGGTCTGCAAAGAGTTTGGCAAGAATGAAAGGTAGTTGTCCAAAACTCGTTCTTTTCCAATAGAATAACCATGGATAAGGCAGGAGAGTGGTAAAGTACTGTTTTCTCTAAGTCTGAAGGCTGCCCACACTGTGCCTGTGTGCTGCAGCTTGCATCTTCGCCTTTGCGAAGCTGCCGCTCGCCGATTCTCCCGGAGGCGAAGAAGCGGCTTCTTCGCACACAGAGCATTGTGGCGAGCGCAGGGAGCTCCTGAGAGCGGTTTGTGCCGAAAGAAGCCCGGGACCGGCACTTAGCTTCGGAGAGCTGCGTATCTGCGTCTTCTGCGTGTCTTGCCGCTCTACACTCAGCCAAAAGCTTTTCCACCATATCTTGCAAGGAGAAACTCTGCCAGGAAAGAAAACATCCAAAATCTTGTTCTAAAGCTTGCACGGAGGTCTGCAAAGAGTTTGGCAAGAATGAAAGGTAGTTGTCCAAAACTCGTTCTTTTCCAATAGAATAACCATGGATAAGGCAGGAGAGTGGTAAAGTACTGTTTTCTCTAAGTCTGAAGGCTGCCCACACTGTGCCTGTGTGCTGCAGCTTGCATCTTCGCCTTTGGGAAGCTGCCGCTCGCCGATTCTCCCGGAGGCGAAGAAGCGGCTTCTTCGCACACAGAGCATTGTGGCGAGCGCAGGGAGCTCCTGAGAGCGGTTTGTGCCGAAAGAAGCCCGGGACCGGCACTTAGCTTCGGAGAGCTGCGTATCTGCGTCTTCTGCGTGTCTTGCCGCTCTACACTCAGCCAAAAGCTTTTCCACCATATCTTGCAAGGAGAAACTCTGCCAGGAAAGAAAACATCCAAAATCTTGTTCTAAAGCTTGCACGGGGGTCTGCAAAGAGTTTGGCAAGAATGAAAGGTAGTTGTCCAAAACTCGTTCTTTTCCAATAGAATAACCATGGAAAAGGCAGGAGAGTGGTAAAGTACTGTTTTCTCTAAGTCTGAAGGCTGCCCACACTGTGCCTGTGTGCCGCAGCTTGCATCTTCGCCTTTGGGAAGCTGCCGCTCGCCGATTCTCCCGCAGGCGAAGAAGCGGCTTCTTCGCACACAGAGCATTGTGGCGAGCGCAGGGAGCTCCTGAGAGCGGTTTGTGCCGAAAGAAGCCCGGGACCGGCACTTAGCTTCGGAGAGCTGCGTATCTGCGTCTTCTGCGTGTCTTGCCGCTCTACACTCAGCAAAAAGCTTTTCCACCATATCTTGCAAGGAGAAACTCTGCCAGGAAAGAAAACATCCAAAATCTGGTTCTAAAGCTTGCACGGGGGTCTGCAAAGAGTTTGGCAAGAATGAAAGGTAGTTGTCCAAAACTCGTTCTTTTCCAATAGAATAACCATGGAAAAGGCAGGAGAGTGGTAAAGTACTGTTTTCTCTAAGTCTGAAGGCTGCCCACACTGTGCCTGCGTGCCGCAGCTTGCATCTTCGCCTTTGGGAAGCTGCCGCTCGCCGATTCTCCCGGAGGCGAAGAAGCGGCTTCTTCGCACACAGAGCATTGTGGCGAGCGCAGGGAGCTCCTGAGAGCGGTTTGTGCCGAAAGAAGCCCGGGACCGGCACTTAGCTTCGGAGAGCTGCGTATCTGCGTCTTCTGCGTGTCTTGCCGCTCTACACTCAGCCAAAAGCTTTTCCACCATATCTTGCAAGGAGAAACTCTGCCAGGAAAGAAAACATCCAAAATCTTGTTCTAAAGCTTGCACGGGGGTCTGCAAAGAGTTTGGCAAGAATGAAAGGTAGTTGTCCAAAACTCGTTCTTTTCCAATAGAATAACCATGGAAAAGGCAGGAGAGTGGTAAAGTACTGTTTTCTCTAAGTCTGAAGGCTGCCCACACTGTGCCTGTGTGCCGCAGCTTGCATCTTCGCCTTTGGGAAGCTGCCGCTCGCCGATTCTCCCGCAGGCGAAGAAGCGGCTTCTTCGCACACAGAGCATTGTGGCGAGCGCAGGGAGCTCCTGAGAGCGGTTTGTGCCGAAAGAAGCCCGGGACCGGCACTTAGCTTCGGAGAGCTGCGTATCTGCGTCTTCTGCGTGTCTTGCCGCTCTACACTCAGCCAAAAGCTTTTCCACCATATCTTGCAAGGAGAAACTCTGCCAGGAAAGAAAACATCCAAAATCTTGTTCTAAAGCTTGCACGGGGGTCTGCAAAGAGTTTGGCAAGAATGAAAGGTAGTTGTCCAAAACTCGTTCTTTTCCAATAGAATAACCATGGAAAAGGCAGGAGAGTGGTAAAGTACTGTTTTCTCTAAGTCTGAAGGCTGCCCACACTGTGCCTGTGTGCTGCAGCTTGCATCTTCGCCTTTGGGAAGCTGCCGCTCGCCGATTCTCCCGCAGGCGAAGAAGCGGCTTCTTCGCACACAGAGCATTGTGGCGAGCGCAGGGAGCTCCTGAGAGCGGTTTGTGCCGAAAGAAGCCCGGGACCGGCACTTAGCTTCGGAGAGCTGCGTATCCGCGTCTTCTGCGTGTCTTGCCGCTCTACACTCAGCAAAAAGCTTTTCCACCATATCTTGCAAGGAGAAACTCTGCCAGGAAAGAAAACATCCAAAATCTGGTTCTAAAGCTTGCACGGGGGTCTGCAAAGAGTTTGGCAAGAATGAAAGGTAGTTGTCCAAAACTCGTTCTTTTCCAATAGAATAACCATGGAAAAGGCAGGAGAGTGGTAAAGTACTGTTTTCTCTAAGTCTGAAGGCTGCCCACACTGTGCCTGCGTGCTGCAGCTTGCATCTTCGCCTTTGCGAAGCTGCCGCTCGCCGATTCTCCCGGAGGCGAAGAAGCGGCTTCTTCGCACACAGAGCATTGTGGCGAGCGCAGGGAGCTCCTGAGAGCGGTTTGTGCCGAAAGAAGCCCGGGACCGGCACTTAGCTTCGGAGAGCTGCGTATCTGCGTCTTCTGCGTGTCTTGCCGCTCTACACTCAGCCAAAAGCTTTTCCACCATATCTTGCAAGGAGAAACTCTGCCAGGAAAGAAAACATCCAAAATCTTGTTCTAAAGCTTGCACGGAGGTCTGCAAAGAGTTTGGCAAGAATGAAAGGTAGTTGTCCAAAACTCGTTCTTTTCCAATAGAATAACCATGGAAAAGGCAGGAGAGTGGTAAAGTACTGTTTTCTCTAAGTCTGAAGGCTGCCCACACTGTGCCTGTGTGCCGCAGCTTGCATCTTCGCCTTTGGGAAGCTGCCGCTCGCCGATTCTCCCGCAGGCGAAGAAGCGGCTTCTTCGCACACAGAGCATTGTGGCGAGCGCAGGGAGCTCCTGAGAGCGGTTTGTGCCGAAAGAAGCCCGGGACCGGCACTTAGCTTCGGAGAGCTGCGTATCTGCGTCTTCTGCGTGTCTTGCCGCTCTACACTCAGCCAAAAGCTTTTCCACCATATCTTGCAAGGAGAAACTCTGCCAGGAAAGAAAACATCCAAAATCTTGTTCTAAAGCTTGCACGGGGGTCTGCAAAGAGTTTGGCAAGAATGAAAGGTAGTTGTCCAAAACTCGTTCTTTTCCAATAGAATAACCATGGAAAAGGCAGGAGAGTGGTAAAGTACTGTTTTCTCTAAGTCTGAAGGCTGCCCACACTGTGCCTGTGTGCCGCAGCTTGCATCTTCGCCTTTGGGAAGCTGCCGCTCGCCGATTCTCCCGCAGGCGAAGAAGCGGCTTCTTCGCACACAGAGCATTGTGGCGAGCGCAGGGAGCTCCTGAGAGCGGTTTGTGCCGAAAGAAGCCCGGGACCGGCACTTAGCTTCGGAGAGCTGCGTATCCGCGTCTTCTGCGTGTCTTGCCGCTCTACACTCAGCAAAAAGCTTTTCCACCATATCTTGCAAGGAGAAACTCTGCCAGGAAAGAAAACATCCAAAATCTGGTTCTAAAGCTTGCACGGGGGTCTGCAAAGAGTTTGGCAAGAATGAAAGGTAGTTGTCCAAAACTCGTTCTTTTCCAATAGAATAACCATGGAAAAGGCAGGAGAGTGGTAAAGTACTGTTTTCTCTAAGTCTGAAGGCTGCCCACACTGTGCCTGTGTGCTGCAGCTTGCATCTTCGCCTTTGCGAAGCTGCCGCTCGCCGATTCTCCCGGAGGCGAAGAAGCGGCTTCTTCGCACACAGAGCATTGTGGCGAGCGCAGGGAGCTCCTGAGAGCGGTTTGTGCCGAAAGAAGCCCGGGACCGGCACTTAGCTTCGGAGAGCTGCGTATCTGCGTCTTCTGCGTGTCTTGCCGCTCTACACTCAGCAAAAAGCTTTTCCACCATATCTTGCAAGGAGAAACTCTGCCAGGAAAGAAAACATCCAAAATCTTGTTCTAAAGCTTGCACGGAGGTCTGCAAAGAGTTTGGCAAGAATGAAAGGTAGTTGTCCAAAACTCGTTCTTTTCCAATAGAATAACCATGGAAAAGGCAGGAGAGTGGTAAAGTACTGTTTTCTCTAAGTCTGAAGGCTGCCCACACTGTGCCTGTGTGCTGCAGCTTGCATCTTCGCCTTTGGGAAGCTGCCGCTCGCCGATTCTCCCGCAGGCGAAGAAGCGGCTTCTTCGCACACAGAGCATTGTGGCGAGCGCAGGGAGCTCCTGAGAGCGGTTTGTGCCGAAAGAAGCCCGGGACCGGCACTTAGCTTCGGAGAGCTGCGTATCTGCGTCTTCTGCGTGTCTTGCCGCTCTACACTCAGCAAAAAGCTTTTCCACCATATCTTGCAAGGAGAAACTCTGCCAGGAAAGAAAACATCCAAAATCTTGTTCTAAAGCTTGCACGGGGGTCTGCAAAGAGTTTGGCAAGAATGAAAGGTAGTTGTCCAAAACTCGTTCTTTTCCAATAGAATAACCATGGAAAAGGCAGGAGAGTGGTAAAGTACTGTTTTCTCTAAGTCTGAAGGCTGCCCACACTGTGCCTGTGTGCTGCAGCTTGCATCTTCGCCTTTGGGAAGCTGCCGCTCGCCGATTCTCCCGGAGGCGAAGAAGCGGCTTCTTCGCACACAGAGCATTGTGGCGAGCGCAGGGAGCTCCTGAGAGCGGTTTGTGCCGAAAGAAGCCCGGGACCGGCACTTAGCTTCGGAGAGCTGCGTATCTGCGTCTTCTGCGTGTCTTGCCGCTCTACACTCAGCAAAAAGCTTTTCCACCATATCTTGCAAGGAGAAACTCTGCCAGGAAAGAAAACATCCAAAATCTTGTTCTAAAGCTTGCACGGGGGTCTGCAAAGAGTTTGGCAAGAATGAAAGGTAGTTGTCCAAAACTCGTTCTTTTCCAATAGAATAACCATGGATAAGGCAGGAGAGTGGTAAAGTACTGTTTTCTCTAAGTCTGAAGACTGCCCACACTGTGCCTGTGTGCCGCAGCTTGCATCTTCGCCTTTGGGAAGCTGCCGCTCGCCGATTCTCCCGCAGGCGAAGAAGCGGCTTCTTCGCACACAGAGCATTGTGGCGAGCGCAGGGAGCTCCTGAGAGCGGTTTGTGCCGAAAGAAACCCGGGACCGGCACTTAGCTTCGGAGAGCTGCGTATCTGCGTCTTCTGCGTGTCTTGCCGCTCTACACTCAGCAAAAAGCTTTTCCACCATATCTTGCAAGGAGAAACTCTGCCAGGAAAAAAAACATCCAAAATCTTGTTCTAAAGCTTGCACGGGGGTCTGCAAAGAGTTTGGCAAGAATGAAAGGTAGTTGTCCAAAACTCGTTCTTTTCCAATAGAATAACCATGGAAAAGGCAGGAGAGTGGTAAAGTACTGTTTTCTCTAAGTCTGAATGCTGCCCACACTGTGCCTGCGTGCTGCAGCTTGCATCTTCGCCTTTGGGAAGCTGCCGCTCGCCGATTCTCCCGCAGGCGAAGAAGCGGCTTCTTCGCACACAGAGCATTGTGGCGAGCGCAGGGAGCTCCTGAGAGCGGTTTGTGCCGAAAGAAGCCCGGGACCGGCACTTAGCTTCGGAGAGCTGCGTATCCGCGTCTTCTGCGTGTCTTGCCGCTCTACACTCAGCAAAAAGCTTTTCCACCATATCTTGCAAGGAGAAACTCTGCCAGGAAAGAAAACATCCAAAATCTTGTTCTAAAGCTTGCAGGGGGGTCTGCAAAGAGTTTGGCAAGAATGAAAGGTAGTTGTCCAAAACTCGTTCTTTTCCAATAGAATAACCATGGAAAAGGCAGGAGAGTGGTAAAGTACTGTTTTCTCTAAGTCTGAAGGCTGCCCACACTGTGCCTGTGTGCTGCAGCTTGCATCTTCGCCTTTGGGAAGCTGCCGCTCGCCGATTCTCCCGGAGGCGAAGAAGCGGCTTCTTCGCACACAGAGCATTGTGGCGAGCGCAGGGAGCTCCTGAGAGCGGTTTGTGCCGAAAGAAGCCCGGGACCGGCACTTAGCTTCGGAGAGCTGCGTATCTGCGTCTTCTGCGTGTCTTGCCGCTCTACACTCAGCAAAAAGCTTTTCCACCATATCTTGCAAGGAGAAACTCTGCCAGGAAAGAAAACATCCAAAATCTTGTTCTAAAGCTTGCACGGGGGTCTGCAAAGAGTTTGGCAAGAATGAAAGGTAGTTGTCCAAAACTCGTTCTTTTCCAATAGAATAACCATGGAAAAGGCAGGAGAGTGGTAAAGTACTGTTTTCTCTAAGTCTGAATGCTGCCCACACTGTGCCTGTGTGCTGCAGCTTGCATCTTCGCCTTTGGGAAGCTGCCGCTCGCCGATTCTCCCGCAGGCGAAGAAGCGGCTTCTTCGCACACAGAGCATTGTGGCGAGCGCAGGGAGCTCCTGAGAGCGGTTTGTGCCGAAAGAAACCCGGGACCGGCACTTAGCTTCGGAGAGCTGCGTATCCGCGTCTTCTGCGTGTCTTGCCGCTCTACACTCAGCAAAAAGCTTTTCCACCATATCTTGCAAGGAGAAACTCTGCCAGGAAAGAAAACATCCAAAATCTTGTTCTAAAGCTTGCAGGGGGGTCTGCAAAGAGTTTGGCAAGAATGAAAGGTAGTTGTCCAAAACTCGTTCTTTTCCAATAGAATAACCATGGAAAAGGCAGGAGAGTGGTAAAGTACTGTTTTCTCTAAGTCTGAAGGCTGCCCACACTGTGCCTGTGTGCTGCAGCTTGCATCTTCGCCTTTGGGAAGCTGCCGCTCGCCGATTCTCCCGGAGGCGAAGAAGCTGCTTCTTCGCACACAGAGCATTGTGGCGAGCGCAGGGAGCTCCTGAGAGCGGTTTGTGCCGAAAGAAGCCCGGGACCGGCACTTAGCTTCGGAGAGCTGCGTATCCGCGTCTTCTGCGTGTCTTGCCGCTCTACACTCAGCAAAAAGCTTTTCCACCATATCTTGCAAGGAGAAACTCTGCCAGGAAAGAAAACATCCAAAATCTTGTTCTAAAGCTTGCACGGGGGTCTGCAAAGAGTTTGGCAAGAATGAAAGGTAGTTGTCCAAAACTCGTTCTTTTCCAATAGAATAACCATGGAAAAGGCAGGAGAGTGGTAAAGTACTGTTTTCTCTAAGTCTGAATGCTGCCCACACTGTGCCTGTGTGCTGCAGCTTGCATCTTCGCCTTTGGGAAGCTGCCGCTCGCCGATTCTCCCGCAGGCGAAGAAGCGGCTTCTTCGCACACAGAGCATTGTGGCGAGCGCAGGGAGCTCCTGAGAGCGGTTTGTGCCGAAAGAAGCCCGGGACCGGCACTTAGCTTCGGAGAGCTGCGTATCTGCGTCTTCTGCGTGTCTTGCCGCTCTACACTCAGCAAAAAGCTTTTCCACCATATCTTGCAAGGAGAAACTCTGCCAGGAAAGAAAACATCCAAAATCTTGTTCTAAAGCTTGCACGGGGGTCTGCAAAGAGTTTGGCAAGAATGAAAGGTAGTTGTCCAAAACTCGTTCTTTTCCAATAGAATAACCATGGAAAAGGCAGGAGAGTGGTAAAGTACTGTTTTCTCTAAGTCTGAAGGCTGCCCACACTGTGCCTGTGTGCCGCAGCTTGCATCTTCGCCTTTGGGAAGCTGCCGCTCGCCGATTCTCCCGCAGGCGAAGAAGCGGCTTCTTCGCACACAGAGCATTGTGGCGAGCGCAGGGAGCTCCTGAGAGCGGTTTGTGCCGAAAGAAGCCCGGGACCGGCACTTAGCTTCGGAGAGCTGCGTATCTGCGTCTTCTGCGTGTCTTGCCGCTCTACACTCAGCAAAAAGCTTTTCCACCATATCTTGCAAGGAGAAACTCTGCCAGGAAAGAAAACATCCAAAATCTTGTTCTAAAGCTTGCACGGGGGTCTGCAAAGAGTTTGGCAAGAATGAAAGGTAGTTGTCCAAAACTCGTTCTTTTCCAATAGAATAACCATGGAAAAGGCAGGAGAGTGGTAAAGTACTGTTTTCTCTAAGTCTGAATGCTGCCCACACTGTGCCTGTGTGCCGCAGCTTGCATCTTCGCCTTTGGGAAGCTGCCGCTCGCCGATTCTCCCGGAGGCGAAGAAGCGGCTTCTTCGCACACAGAGCATTGTGGCGAGCGCAGGGAGCTCCTGAGAGCGGTTTGTGCCGAAAGAAGCCCGGGACCGGCACTTAGCTTCGGAGAGCTGCGTATCTGCGTCTTCTGCGTGTCTTGCCGCTCTACACTCAGCCAAAAGCTTTTCCACCATATCTTGCAAGGAGAAACTCTGCCAGGAAAGAAAACATCCAAAATCTGGTTCTAAAGCTTGCACGGGGGTCTGCAAAGAGTTTGGCAAGAATGAAAGGTAGTTGTCCAAAACTCGTTCTTTTCCAATAGAATAACCATGGAAAAGGCAGGAGAGTGGTAAAGTACTGTTTTCTCTAAGTCTGAAGGCTGCCCACACTGTGCCTGCGTGCTGCAGCTTGCATCTTCGCCTTTGGGAAGCTGCCGCTCGCCGATTCTCCCGGAGGCGAAGAAGCGGCTTCTTCGCACACAGAGCATTGTGGCGAGCGCAGGGAGCTCCTGAGAGCGGTTTGTGCCGAAAGAAGCCCGGGACCGGCACTTAGCTTCGGAGAGCTGCGTATCTGCGTCTTCTGCGTGTCTTGCCGCTCTACACTCAGCAAAAAGCTTTTCCACCATATCTTGCAAGGAGAAACTCTGCCAGGAAAGAAAACATCCAAAATCTGGTTCTAAAGCTTGCACGGGGGTCTGCAAAGAGTTTGGCAAGAATGAAAGGTAGTTGTCCAAAACTCGTTCTTTTCCAATAGAATAACCATGGAAAAGGCAGGAGAGTGGTAAAGTACTGTTTTCTCTAAGTCTGAAGGCTGCCCACACTGTGCCTGCGTGCCGCAGCTTGCATCTTCGCCTTTGGGAAGCTGCCGCTCGCCGATTCTCCCGCAGGCGAAGAAGCGGCTTCTTCGCACACAGAGCATTGTGGCGAGCGCAGGGAGCTCCTGAGAGCGGTTTGTGCCGAAAGAAGCCCGGGACCGGCACTTAGCTTCGGAGAGCTGCGTATCTGCGTCTTCTGCGTGTCTTGCCGCTCTACACTCAGCCAAAAGCTTTTCCACCATATCTTGCAAGGAGAAACTCTGCCAGGAAAGAAAACATCCAAAATCTTGTTCTAAAGCTTGCACGGGGGTCTGCAAAGAGTTTGGCAAGAATGAAAGGTAGTTGTCCAAAACTCGTTCTTTTCCAATAGAATAACCATGGAAAAGGCAGGAGAGTGGTAAAGTACTGTTTTCTCTAAGTCTGAAGGCTGCCCACACTGTGCCTGTGTGCCGCAGCTTGCATCTTCGCCTTTGGGAAGCTGCCGCTCGCCGATTCTCCCGCAGGCGAAGAAGCGGCTTCTTCGCACACAGAGCATTGTGGCGAGCGCAGGGAGCTCCTGAGAGCGGTTTGTGCCGAAAGAAGCCCGGGACCGGCACTTAGCTTCGGAGAGCTGCGTATCTGCGTCTTCTGCGTGTCTTGCCGCTCTACACTCAGCCAAAAGCTTTTCCACCATATCTTGCAAGGAGAAACTCTGCCAGGAAAGAAAACATCCAAAATCTTGTTCTAAAGCTTGCACGGGGGTCTGCAAAGAGTTTGGCAAGAATGAAAGGTAGTTGTCCAAAACTCGTTCTTTTCCAATAGAATAACCATGGAAAAGGCAGGAGAGTGGTAAAGTACTGTTTTCTCTAAGTCTGAAGGCTGCCCACACTGTGCCTGTGTGCTGCAGCTTGCATCTTCGCCTTTGGGAAGCTGCCGCTCGCCGATTCTCCCGCAGGCGAAGAAGCGGCTTCTTCGCACACAGAGCATTGTGGCGAGCGCAGGGAGCTCCTGAGAGCGGTTTGTGCCGAAAGAAGCCCGGGACCGGCACTTAGCTTCGGAGAGCTGCGTATCTGCGTCTTCTGCGTGTCTTGCCGCTCTACACTCAGCAAAAAGCTTTTCCACCATATCTTGCAAGGAGAAACTCTGCCAGGAAAGAAAACATCCAAAATCTGGTTCTAAAGCTTGCACGGGGGTCTGCAAAGAGTTTGGCAAGAATGAAAGGTAGTTGTCCAAAACTCGTTCTTTTCCAATAGAATAACCATGGAAAAGGCAGGAGAGTGGTAAAGTACTGTTTTCTCTAAGTCTGAAGGCTGCCCACACTGTGCCTGCGTGCTGCAGCTTGCATCTTCGCCTTTGGGAAGCTGCCGCTCGCCGATTCTCCCGGAGGCGAAGAAGCGGCTTCTTCGCACACAGAGCATTGTGGCGAGCGCAGGGAGCTCCTGAGAGCGGTTTGTGCCGAAAGAAGCCCGGGACCGGCACTTAGCTTCGGAGAGCTGCGTATCTGCGTCTTCTGCGTGTCTTGCCGCTCTACACTCAGCCAAAAGCTTTTCCACCATATCTTGCAAGGAGAAACTCTGCCAGGAAAGAAAACATCCAAAATCTTGTTCTAAAGCTTGCACGGGGGTCTGCAAAGAGTTTGGCAAGAATGAAAGGTAGTTGTCCAAAACTCGTTCTTTTCCAATAGAATAACCATGGAAAAGGCAGGAGAGTGGTAAAGTACTGTTTTCTCTAAGTCTGAAGGCTGCCCACACTGTGCCTGTGTGCCGCAGCTTGCATCTTCGCCTTTGGGAAGCTGCCGCTCGCCGATTCTCCCGCAGGCGAAGAAGCGGCTTCTTCGCACACAGAGCATTGTGGCGAGCGCAGGGAGCTCCTGAGAGCGGTTTGTGCCGAAAGAAGCCCGGGACCGGCACTTAGCTTCGGAGAGCTGCGTATCTGCGTCTTCTG
Organism: Molothrus aeneus; assembly: GCF_037042795.1. Lineage (NCBI taxonomy): Eukaryota > Metazoa > Chordata > Aves > Passeriformes > Icteridae > Molothrus > Molothrus aeneus. The sequence continues at coordinate 19,253 of NW_027099104.1, read as the reverse complement.
CGTGTCTTGCCGCTCTACACTCAGCCAAAAGCTTTTCCACCATATCTTGCAAGGAGAAACTCTGCCAGGAAAGAAAACATCCAAAATCTTGTTCTAAAGCTTGCACGGGGGTCTGCAAAGAGTTTGGCAAGAATGAAAGGTAGTTGTCCAAAACTCGTTCTTTTCCAATAGAATAACCATGGAAAAGGCAGGAGAGTGGTAAAGTACTGTTTTCTCTAAGTCTGAAGGCTGCCCACACTGTGCCTGTGTGCCGCAGCTTGCATCTTCGCCTTTGGGAAGCTGCCGCTCGCCGATTCTCCCGCAGGCGAAGAAGCGGCTTCTTCGCACACAGAGCATTGTGGCGAGCGCAGGGAGCTCCTGAGAGCGGTTTGTGCCGAAAGAAGCCCGGGACCGGCACTTAGCTTCGGAGAGCTGCGTATCCGCGTCTTCTGCGTGTCTTGCCGCTCTACACTCAGCAAAAAGCTTTTCCACCATATCTTGCAAGGAGAAACTCTGCCAGGAAAGAAAACATCCAAAATCTGGTTCTAAAGCTTGCACGGGGGTCTGCAAAGAGTTTGGCAAGAATGAAAGGTAGTTGTCCAAAACTCGTTCTTTTCCAATAGAATAACCATGGAAAAGGCAGGAGAGTGGTAAAGTACTGTTTTCTCTAAGTCTGAAGGCTGCCCACACTGTGCCTGTGTGCCGCAGCTTGCATCTTCGCCTTTGCGAAGCTGCCGCTCGCCGATTCTCCCGGAGGCGAAGAAGCGGCTTCTTCGCACACAGAGCATTGTGGCGAGCGCAGGGAGCTCCTGAGAGCGGTTTGTGCCGAAAGAAGCCCGGGACCGGCACTTAGCTTCGGAGAGCTGCGTATCTGCGTCTTCTGCGTGTCTTGCCGCTCTACACTCAGCCAAAAGCTTTTCCACCATATCTTGCAAGGAGAAACTCTGCCAGGAAAGAAAACATCCAAAATCTTGTTCTAAAGCTTGCACGGAGGTCTGCAAAGAGTTTGGCAAGAATGAAAGGTAGTTGTCCAAAACTCGTTCTTTTCCAATAGAATAACCATGGATAAGGCAGGAGAGTGGTAAAGTACTGTTTTCTCTAAGTCTGAAGGCTGCCCACACTGTGCCTGTGTGCTGCAGCTTGCATCTTCGCCTTTGGGAAGCTGCCGCTCGCCGATTCTCCCGCAGGCGAAGAAGCGGCTTCTTCGCACACAGAGCATTGTGGCGAGCGCAGGGAGCTCCTGAGAGCGGTTTGTGCCGAAAGAAGCCCGGGACCGGCACTTAGCTTCGGAGAGCTGCGTATCTGCGTCTTCTGCGTGTCTTGCCGCTCTACACTCAGCAAAAAGCTTTTCCACCATATCTTGCAAGGAGAAACTCTGCCAGGAAAGAAAACATCCAAAATCTTGTTCTAAAGCTTGCACGGGGGTCTGCAAAGAGTTTGGCAAGAATGAAAGGTAGTTGTCCAAAACTCGTTCTTTTCCAATAGAATAACCATGGAAAAGGCAGGAGAGTGGTAAAGTACTGTTTTCTCTAAGTCTGAAGGCTGCCCACACTGTGCCTGTGTGCTGCAGCTTGCATCTTCGCCTTTGCGAAGCTGCCGCTCGCCGATTCTCCCGGAGGCGAAGAAGCGGCTTCTTCGCACACAGAGCATTGTGGCGAGCGCAGGGAGCTCCTGAGAGCGGTTTGTGCCGAAAGAAGCCCGGGACCGGCACTTAGCTTCGGAGAGCTGCGTATCTGCGTCTTCTGCGTGTCTTGCCGCTCTACACTCAGCAAAAAGCTTTTCCACCATATCTTGCAAGGAGAAACTCTGCCAGGAAAGAAAACATCCAAAATCTTGTTCTAAAGCTTGCACGGGGGTCTGCAAAGAGTTTGGCAAGAATGAAAGGTAGTTGTCCAAAACTCGTTCTTTTCCAATAGAATAACCATGGATAAGGCAGGAGAGTGGTAAAGTACTGTTTTCTCTAAGTCTGAAGGCTGCCCACACTGTGCCTGTGTGCCGCAGCTTGCATCTTCGCCTTTGGGAAGCTGCCGCTCGCCGATTCTCCCGCAGGCGAAGAAGCGGCTTCTTCGCACACAGAGCATTGTGGCGAGCGCAGGGAGCTCCTGAGAGCGGTTTGTGCCGAAAGAAGCCCGGGACCGGCACTTAGCTTCGGAGAGCTGCGTATCTGCGTCTTCTGCGTGTCTTGCCGCTCTACACTCAGCAAAAAGCTTTTCCACCATATCTTGCAAGGAGAAACTCTGCCAGGAAAAAAAACATCCAAAATCTTGTTCTAAAGCTTGCACGGGGGTCTGCAAAGAGTTTGGCAAGAATGAAAGGTAGTTGTCCAAAACTCGTTCTTTTCCAATAGAATAACCATGGAAAAGGCAGGAGAGTGGTAAAGTACTGTTTTCTCTAAGTCTGAATGCTGCCCACACTGTGCCTGCGTGCTGCAGCTTGCATCTTCGCCTTTGGGAAGCTGCCGCTCGCCGATTCTCCCGCAGGCGAAGAAGCGGCTTCTTCGCACACAGAGCATTGTGGCGAGCGCAGGGAGCTCCTGAGAGCGGTTTGTGCCGAAAGAAGCCCGGGACCGGCACTTAGCTTCGGAGAGCTGCGTATCTGCGTCTTCTGCGTGTCTTGCCGCTCTACACTCAGCAAAAAGCTTTTCCACCATATCTTGCAAGGAGAAACTCTGCCAGGAAAGAAAACATCCAAAATCTTGTTCTAAAGCTTGCACGGGGGTCTGCAAAGAGTTTGGCAAGAATGAAAGGTAGTTGTCCAAAACTCGTTCTTTTCCAATAGAATAACCATGGAAAAGGCAGGAGAGTGGTAAAGTACTGTTTTCTCTAAGTCTGAAGGCTGCCCACACTGTGCCTGTGTGCTGCAGCTTGCATCTTCGCCTTTGGGAAGCTGCCGCTCGCCGATTCTCCCGGAGGCGAAGAAGCGGCTTCTTCGCACACAGAGCATTGTGGCGAGCGCAGGGAGCTCCTGAGAGCGGTTTGTGCCGAAAGAAGCCCGGGACCGGCACTTAGCTTCGGAGAGCTGCGTATCTGCGTCTTCTGCGTGTCTTGCCGCTCTACACTCAGCCAAAAGCTTTTCCACCATATCTTGCAAGGAGAAACTCTGCCAGGAAAGAAAACATCCAAAATCTTGTTCTAAAGCTTGCACGGGGGTCTGCAAAGAGTTTGGCAAGAATGAAAGGTAGTTGTCCAAAACTCGTTCTTTTCCAATAGAATAACCATGGAAAAGGCAGGAGAGTGGTAAAGTACTGTTTTCTCTAAGTCTGAAGGCTGCCCACACTGTGCCTGTGTGCCGCAGCTTGCATCTTCGCCTTTGGGAAGCTGCCGCTCGCCGATTCTCCCGCAGGCGAAGAAGCGGCTTCTTCGCACACAGAGCATTGTGGCGAGCGCAGGGAGCTCCTGAGAGCGGTTTGTGCCGAAAGAAGCCCGGGACCGGCACTTAGCTTCGGAGAGCTGCGTATCTGCGTCTTCTGTGTGTCTTGCCGCTCTACACTCAGCAAAAAGCTTTTCCACCATATCTTGCAAGGAGAAACTCTGCCAGGAAAGAAAACATCCAAAATCTTGTTCTAAAGCTTGCACGGGGGTCTGCAAAGAGTTTGGCAAGAATGAAAGGTAGTTGTCCAAAACTCGTTCTTTTCCAATAGAATAACCATGGAAAAGGCAGGAGAGTGGTAAAGTACTGTTTTCTCTAAGTCTGAATGCTGCCCACACTGTGCCTGTGTGCTGCAGCTTGCATCTTCGCCTTTGGGAAGCTGCCGCTCGCCGATTCTCCCGGAGGCGAAGAAGCGGCTTCTTCGCACACAGAGCATTGTGGCGAGCGCAGGGAGCTCCTGAGAGCGGTTTGTGCCGAAAGAAGCCCGGGACCGGCACTTAGCTTCGGAGAGCTGCGTATCTGCGTCTTCTGCGTGTCTTGCCGCTCTACACTCAGCAAAAAGCTTTTCCACCATATCTTGCAAGGAGAAACTCTGCCAGGAAAGAAAACATCCAAAATCTGGTTCTAAAGCTTGCACGGGGGTCTGCAAAGAGTTTGGCAAGAATGAAAGGTAGTTGTCCAAAACTCGTTCTTTTCCAATAGAATAACCATGGAAAAGGCAGGAGAGTGGTAAAGTACTGTTTTCTCTAAGTCTGAAGGCTGCCCACACTGTGCCTGCGTGCTGCAGCTTGCATCTTCGCCTTTGGGAAGCTGCCGCTCGCCGATTCTCCCGGAGGCGAAGAAGCGGCTTCTTCGCACACAGAGCATTGTGGCGAGCGCAGGGAGCTCCTGAGAGCGGTTTGTGCCGAAAGAAGCCCGGGACCGGCACTTAGCTTCGGAGAGCTGCGTATCTGCGTCTTCTGCGTGTCTTGCCGCTCTACACTCAGCCAAAAGCTTTTCCACCATATCTTGCAAGGAGAAACTCTGCCAGGAAAGAAAACATCCAAAATCTTGTTCTAAAGCTTGCACGGGGGTCTGCAAAGAGTTTGGCAAGAATGAAAGGTAGTTGTCCAAAACTCGTTCTTTTCCAATAGAATAACCATGGAAAAGGCAGGAGAGTGGTAAAGTACTGTTTTCTCTAAGTCTGAAGGCTGCCCACACTGTGCCTGTGTGCCGCAGCTTGCATCTTCGCCTTTGGGAAGCTGCCGCTCGCCGATTCTCCCGCAGGCGAAGAAGCGGCTTCTTCGCACACAGAGCATTGTGGCGAGCGCAGGGAGCTCCTGAGAGCGGTTTGTGCCGAAAGAAGCCCGGGACCGGCACTTAGCTTCGGAGAGCTGCGTATCTGCGTCTTCTGCGTGTCTTGCCGCTCTACACTCAGCCAAAAGCTTTTCCACCATATCTTGCAAGGAGAAACTCTGCCAGGAAAGAAAACATCCAAAATCTTGTTCTAAAGCTTGCACGGGGGTCTGCAAAGAGTTTGGCAAGAATGAAAGGTAGTTGTCCAAAACTCGTTCTTTTCCAATAGAATAACCATGGAAAAGGCAGGAGAGTGGTAAAGTACTGTTTTCTCTAAGTCTGAAGGCTGCCCACACTGTGCCTGTGTGCTGCAGCTTGCATCTTCGCCTTTGGGAAGCTGCCGCTCGCCGATTCTCCCGCAGGCGAAGAAGCGGCTTCTTCGCACACAGAGCATTGTGGCGAGCGCAGGGAGCTCCTGAGAGCGGTTTGTGCCGAAAGAAGCCCGGGACCGGCACTTAGCTTCGGAGAGCTGCGTATCTGCGTCTTCTGCGTGTCTTGCCGCTCTACACTCAGCAAAAAGCTTTTCCACCATATCTTGCAAGGAGAAACTCTGCCAGGAAAGAAAACATCCAAAATCTGGTTCTAAAGCTTGCACGGGGGTCTGCAAAGAGTTTGGCAAGAATGAAAGGTAGTTGTCCAAAACTCGTTCTTTTCCAATAGAATAACCATGGAAAAGGCAGGAGAGTGGTAAAGTACTGTTTTCTCTAAGTCTGAAGGCTGCCCACACTGTGCCTGTGTGCTGCAGCTTGCATCTTCGCCTTTGGGAAGCTGCCGCTCGCCGATTCTCCCGGAGGCGAAGAAGCGGCTTCTTCGCACACAGAGCATTGTGGCGAGCGCAGGGAGCTCCTGAGAGCGGTTTGTGCCGAAAGAAGCCCGGGACCGGCACTTAGCTTCGGAGAGCTGCGTATCTGCGTCTTCTGCGTGTCTTGCCGCTCTACACTCAGCCAAAAGCTTTTCCACCATATCTTGCAAGGAGAAACTCTGCCAGGAAAGAAAACATCCAAAATCTTGTTCTAAAGCTTGCACGGGGGGTCTGCAAAGAGTTTGGCAAGAATGAAAGGTAGTTGTCCAAAACTCGTTCTTTTCCAATAGAATAACCATGGATAAGGCAGGAGAGTGGTAAAGTACTGTTTTCTCTAAGTCTGAAGGCTGCCCACACTGTGCCTGTGTGCTGCAGCTTGCATCTTCGCCTTTGGGAAGCTGCCGCTCGCCGATTCTCCCGCAGGCGAAGAAGCGGCTTCTTCGCACACAGAGCATTGTGGCGAGCGCAGGGAGCTCCTGAGAGCGGTTTGTGCCGAAAGAAGCCCGGGACCGGCACTTAGCTTCGGAGAGCTGCGTATCTGCGTCTTCTGCGTGTCTTGCCGCTCTACACTCAGCAAAAAGCTTTTCCACCATATCTTGCAAGGAGAAACTCTGCCAGGAAAGAAAACATCCAAAATCTTGTTCTAAAGCTTGCACGGGGGTCTGCAAAGAGTTTGGCAAGAATGAAAGGTAGTTGTCCAAAACTCGTTCTTTTCCAATAGAATAACCATGGAAAAGGCAGGAGAGTGGTAAAGTACTGTTTTCTCTAAGTCTGAAGGCTGCCCACACTGTGCCTGTGTGCTGCAGCTTGCATCTTCGCCTTTGGGAAGCTGCCGCTCGCCGATTCTCCCGCAGGCGAAGAAGCGGCTTCTTCGCACACAGAGCATTGTGGCGAGCGCAGGGAGCTCCTGAGAGCGGTTTGTGCCGAAAGAAGCCCGGGACCGGCACTTAGCTTCGGAGAGCTGCGTATCTGCGTCTTCTGCGTGTCTTGCCGCTCTACACTCAGCAAAAAGCTTTTCCACCATATCTTGCAAGGAGAAACTCTGCCAGGAAAGAAAACATCCAAAATCTTGTTCTAAAGCTTGCACGGGGGTCTGCAAAGAGTTTGGCAAGAATGAAAGGTAGTTGTCCAAAACTCGTTCTTTTCCAATAGAATAACCATGGAAAAGGCAGGAGAGTGGTAAAGTACTGTTTTCTCTAAGTCTGAAGGCTGCCCACACTGTGCCTGTGTGCCTGCAGCTTGCATCTTCGCCTTTGGGAAGCTGCCGCTCGCCGATTCTCCCGCAGGCGAAGAAGCGGCTTCTTCGCACACAGAGCATTGTGGCGAGCGCAGGGAGCTCCTGAGAGCGGTTTGTGCCGAAAGAAGCCCGGGACCGGCACTTAGCTTCGGAGAGCTGCGTATCTGCGTCTTCTGCGTGTCTTGCCGCTCTACACTCAGCCAAAAGCTTTTCCACCATATCTTGCAAGGAGAAACTCTGCCAGGAAAGAAAACATCCAAAATCTTGTTCTAAAGCTTGCACGGGGGTCTGCAAAGAGTTTGGCAAGAATGAAAGGTAGTTGTCCAAAACTCGTTCTTTTCCAATAGAATAACCATGGAAAAGGCAGGAGAGTGGTAAAGTACTGTTTTCTCTAAGTCTGAATGCTGCCCACACTGTGCCTGTGTGCTGCAGCTTGCATCTTCGCCTTTGGGAAGCTGCCGCTCGCCGATTCTCCCGCAGGCGAAGAAGCGGCTTCTTCGCACACAGAGCATTGTGGCGAGCGCAGGGAGCTCCTGAGAGCGGTTTGTGCCGAAAGAAGCCCGGGACCGGCACTTAGCTTCGGAGAGCTGCGTATCCGCGTCTTCTGCGTGTCTTGCCGCTCTACACTCAGCAAAAAGCTTTTCCACCATATCTTGCAAGGAGAAACTCTGCCAGGAAAGAAAACATCCAAAATCTTGTTCTAAAGCTTGCAGGGGGGTCTGCAAAGAGTTTGGCAAGAATGAAAGGTAGTTGTCCAAAACTCGTTCTTTTCCAATAGAATAACCATGGAAAAGGCAGGAGAGTGGTAAAGTACTGTTTTCTCTAAGTCTGAAGGCTGCCCACACTGTGCCTGTGTGCTGCAGCTTGCATCTTCGCCTTTGGGAAGCTGCCGCTCGCCGATTCTCCCGGAGGCGAAGAAGCGGCTTCTTCGCACACAGAGCATTGTGGCGAGCGCAGGGAGCTCCTGAGAGCGGTTTGTGCCGAAAGAAGCCCGGGACCGGCACTTAGCTTCGGAGAGCTGCGTATCTGCGTCTTCTGCGTGTCTTGCCGCTCTACACTCAGCCAAAAGCTTTTCCACCATATCTTGCAAGGAGAAACTCTGCCAGGAAAGAAAACATCCAAAATCTTGTTCTAAAGCTTGCACGGGGGTCTGCAAAGAGTTTGGCAAGAATGAAAGGTAGTTGTCCAAAACTCGTTCTTTTCCAATAGAATAACCATGGAAAAGGCAGGAGAGTGGTAAAGTACTGTTTTCTCTAAGTCTGAATGCTGCCCACACTGTGCCTGTGTGCTGCAGCTTGCATCTTCGCCTTTGGGAAGCTGCCGCTCGCCGATTCTCCCGCAGGCGAAGAAGCGGCTTCTTCGCACACAGAGCATTGTGGCGAGCGCAGGGAGCTCCTGAGAGCGGTTTGTGCCGAAAGAAGCCCGGGACCGGCACTTAGCTTCGGAGAGCTGCGTATCCGCGTCTTCTGCGTGTCTTGCCGCTCTACACTCAGCAAAAAGCTTTTCCACCATATCTTGCAAGGAGAAACTCTGCCAGGAAAGAAAACATCCAAAATCTTGTTCTAAAGCTTGCACGGGGGTCTGCAAAGAGTTTGGCAAGAATGAAAGGTAGTTGTCCAAAACTCGTTCTTTTCCAATAGAATAACCATGGAAAAGGCAGGAGAGTGGTAAAGTACTGTTTTCTCTAAGTCTGAAGGCTGCCCACACTGTGCCTGTGTGCTGCAGCTTGCATCTTCGCCTTTGGGAAGCTGCCGCTCGCCGATTCTCCCGGAGGCGAAGAAGCTGCTTCTTCGCACACAGAGCATTGTGGCGAGCGCAGGGAGCTCCTGAGAGCGGTTTGTGCCGAAAGAAGCCCGGGACCGGCACTTAGCTTCGGAGAGCTGCGTATCCGCGTCTTCTGCGTGTCTTGCCGCTCTACACTCAGCCAAAAAGCTTTTCCACCATATCTTGCAAGGAGAAACTCTGCCAGGAAAGAAAACATCCAAAATCTTGTTCTAAAGCTTGCACGGGGGTCTGCAAAGAGTTTGGCAAGAATGAAAGGTAGTTGTCCAAAACTCGTTCTTTTCCAATAGAATAACCATGGAAAAGGCAGGAGAGTGGTAAAGTACTGTTTTCTCTAAGTCTGAATGCTGCCCACACTGTGCCTGTGTGCTGCAGCTTGCATCTTCGCCTTTGGGAAGCTGCCGCTCGCCGATTCTCCCGGCAGGCGAAGAAGCGGCTTCTTCGCACACAGAGCATTGTGGCGAGCGCAGGGAGCTCCTGAGAGCGGTTTGTGCCGAAAGAAGCCCGGGACCGGCACTTAGCTTCGGAGAGCTGCGTATCTGCGTCTTCTGCGTGTCTTGCCGCTCTACACTCAGCAAAAAGCTTTTCCACCATATCTTGCAAGGAGAAACTCTGCCAGGAAAGAAAACATCCAAAATCTTGTTCTAAAGCTTGCACGGGGGTCTGCAAAGAGTTTGGCAAGAATGAAAGGTAGTTGTCCAAAACTCGTTCTTTTCCAATAGAATAACCATGGAAAAGGCAGGAGAGTGGTAAAGTACTGTTTTCTCTAAGTCTGAAGGCTGCCCACACTGTGCCTGTGTGCCGCAGCTTGCATCTTCGCCTTTGGGAAGCTGCCGCTCGCCGATTCTCCCGCAGGCGAAGAAGCGGCTTCTTCGCACACAGAGCATTGTGGCGAGCGCAGGGAGCTCCTGAGAGCGGTTTGTGCCGAAAGAAGCCCGGGACCGGCACTTAGCTTCGGAGAGCTGCGTATCTGCGTCTTCTGTGTGTCTTGCCGCTCTACACTCAGCAAAAAGCTTTTCCACCATATCTTGCAAGGAGAAACTCTGCCAGGAAAGAAAACATCCAAAATCTTGTTCTAAAGCTTGCACGGGGGTCTGCAAAGAGTTTGGCAAGAATGAAAGGTAGTTGTCCAAAACTCGTTCTTTTCCAATAGAATAACCATGGAAAAGGCAGGAGAGTGGTAAAGTACTGTTTTCTCTAAGTCTGAAGGCTGCCCACACTGTGCCTGTGTGCTGCAGCTTGCATCTTCGCCTTTGGGAAGCTGCCGCTCGCCGATTCTCCCGGAGGCGAAGAAGCGGCTTCTTCGCACACAGAGCATTGTGGCGAGCGCAGGGAGCTCCTGAGAGCGGTTTGTGCCGAAAGAAGCCCGGGACCGGCACTTAGCTTCGGAGAGCTGCGTATCTGCGTCTTCTGCGTGTCTTGCCGCTCTACACTCAGCAAAAAGCTTTTCCACCATATCTTGCAAGGAGAAACTCTGCCAGGAAAGAAAACATCCAAAATCTTGTTCTAAAGCTTGCACGGGGGTCTGCAAAGAGTTTGGCAAGAATGAAAGGTAGTTGTCCAAAACTCGTTCTTTTCCAATAGAATAACCATGGAAAAGGCAGGAGAGTGGTAAAGTACTGTTTTCTCTAAGTCTGAAGGCTGCCCACACTGTGCCTGTGTGCCGCAGCTTGCATCTTCGCCTTTGGGAAGCTGCCGCTCGCCGATTCTCCCGCAGGCGAAGAAGCGGCTTCTTCGCACACAGAGCATTGTGGCGAGCGCAGGGAGCTCCTGAGAGCGGTTTGTGCCGAAAGAAGCCCGGGACCGGCACTTAGCTTCGGAGAGCTGCGTATCTGCGTCTTCTGCGTGTCTTGCCGCTCTACACTCAGCAAAAAGCTTTTCCACCATATCTTGCAAGGAGAAACTCTGCCAGGAAAGAAAACATCCAAAATCTTGTTCTAAAGCTTGCACGGGGGTCTGCAAAGAGTTTGGCAAGAATGAAAGGTAGTTGTCCAAAACTCGTTCTTTTCCAATAGAATAACCATGGAAAAGGCAGGAGAGTGGTAAAGTACTGTTTTCTCTAAGTCTGAAGGCTGCCCACACTGTGCCTGTGTGCCGCAGCTTGCATCTTCGCCTTTGGGAAGCTGCCGCTCGCCGATTCTCCCGCAGGCGAAGAAGCGGCTTCTTCGCACACAGAGCATTGTGGCGAGCGCAGGGAGCTCCTGAGAGCGGTTTGTGCCGAAAGAAGCCCGGGACCGGCACTTAGCTTCGGAGAGCTGCGTATCCGCGTCTTCTGCGTGTCTTGCCGCTCTACACTCAGCAAAAAGCTTTTCCACCATATCTTGCAAGGAGAAACTCTGCCAGGAAAGAAAACATCCAAAATCTTGTTCTAAAGCTTGCACGGGGGTCTGCAAAGAGTTTGGCAAGAATGAAAGGTAGTTGTCCAAAACTCGTTCTTTTCCAATAGAATAACCATGGAAAAGGCAGGAGAGTGGTAAAGTACTGTTTTCTCTAAGTCTGAAGGCTGCCCACACTGTGCCTGTGTGCTGCAGCTTGCATCTTCGCCTTTGGGAAGCTGCCGCTCGCCGATTCTCCCGGAGGCGAAGAAGCGGCTTCTTCGCACACAGAGCATTGTGGCGAGCGCAGGGAGCTCCTGAGAGCGGTTTGTGCCGAAAGAAGCCCGGGACCGGCACTTAGCTTCGGAGAGCTGCGTATCTGCGTCTTCTGCGTGTCTTGCCGCTCTACACTCAGCCAAAAAGCTTTTCCACCATATCTTGCAAGGAGAAACTCTGCCAGGAAAGAAAACATCCAAAATCTTGTTCTAAAGCTTGCACGGGGGTCTGCAAAGAGTTTGGCAAGAATGAAAGGTAGTTGTCCAAAACTCGTTCTTTTCCAATAGAATAACCATGGAAAAGGCAGGAGAGTGGTAAAGTACTGTTTTCTCTAAGTCTGAATGCTGCCCACACTGTGCCTGTGTGCTGCAGCTTGCATCTTCGCCTTTGGGAAGCTGCCGCTCGCCGATTCTCCCGCAGGCGAAGAAGCGGCTTCTTCGCACACAGAGCATTGTGGCGAGCGCAGGGAGCTCCTGAGAGCGGTTTGTGCCGAAAGAAGCCCGGGACCGGCACTTAGCTTCGGAGAGCTGCGTATCTGCGTCTTCTGCGTGTCTTGCCGCTCTACACTCAGCAAAAAGCTTTTCCACCATATCTTGCAAGGAGAAACTCTGCCAGGAAAGAAAACATCCAAAATCTTGTTCTAAAGCTTGCACGGGGGTCTGCAAAGAGTTTGGCAAGAATGAAAGGTAGTTGTCCAAAACTCGTTCTTTTCCAATAGAATAACCATGGAAAAGGCAGGAGAGTGGTAAAGTACTGTTTTCTCTAAGTCTGAAGGCTGCCCACACTGTGCCTGTGTGCTGCAGCTTGCATCTTCGCCTTTGGGAAGCTGCCGCTCGCCGATTCTCCCGCAGGCGAAGAAGCGGCTTCTTCGCACACAGAGCATTGTGGCGAGCGCAGGGAGCTCCTGAGAGCGGTTTGTGCCGAAAGAAGCCCGGGACCGGCACTTAGCTTCGGAGAGCTGCGTATCCTGCGTCTTCTGCGTGTCTTGCCGCTCTACACTCAGCAAAAAGCTTTTCCACCATATCTTGCAAGGAGAAACTCTGCCAGGAAAGAAAACATCCAAAATCTTGTTCTAAAGCTTGCACGGGGGTCTGCAAAGAGTTTGGCAAGAATGAAAGGTAGTTGTCCAAAACTCGTTCTTTTCCAATAGAATAACCATGGAAAAGGCAGGAGAGTGGTAAAGTACTGTTTTCTCTAAGTCTGAATGCTGCCCACACTGTGCCTGTGTGCTGCAGCTTGCATCTTCGCCTTTGGGAAGCTGCCGCTCGCCGATTCTCCCGGAGGCGAAGAAGCGGCTTCTTCGCACACAGAGCATTGTGGCGAGCGCAGGGAGCTCCTGAGAGCGGTTTGTGCCGAAAGAAGCCCGGGACCGGCACTTAGCTTCGGAGAGCTGCGTATCTGCGTCTTCTGCGTGTCTTGCCGCTCTACACTCAGCAAAAAGCTTTTCCACCATATCTTGCAAGGAGAAACTCTGCCAGGAAAGAAAACATCCAAAATCTTGTTCTAAAGCTTGCACGGGGGTCTGCAAAGAGTTTGGCAAGAATGAAAGGTAGTTGTCCAAACTCGTTCTTTTCCAATAGAATAACCATGGAAAAGGCAGGAGAGTGGTAAAGTACTGTTTTCTCTAAGTCTGAAGGCTGCCCACACTGTGCCTGTGTGCCGCAGCTTGCATCTTCGCCTTTGGGAAGCTGCCGCTCGCCGATTCTCCCGCAGGCGAAGAAGCGGCTTCTTCGCACACAGAGCATTGTGGCGAGCGCAGGGAGCTCCTGAGAGCGGTTTGTGCCGAAAGAAGCCCGGGACCGGCACTTAGCTTCGGAGAGCTGCGTATCTGCGTCTTCTGCGTGTCTTGCCGCTCTACACTCAGCAAAAAGCTTTTCCACCATATCTTGCAAGGAGAAACTCTGCCAGGAAAGAAAACATCCAAAATCTTGTTCTAAAGCTTGCACGGGGGTCTGCAAAGAGTTTGGCAAGAATGAAAGGTAGTTGTCCAAAACTCGTTCTTTTCCAATAGAATAACCATGGAAAAGGCAGGAGAGTGGTAAAGTACTGTTTTCTCTAAGTCTGAAGGCTGCCCACACTGTGCCTGTGTGCTGCAGCTTGCATCTTCGCCTTTGGGAAGCTGCCGCTCGCCGATTCTCCCGGAGGCGAAGAAGCGGCTTCTTCGCACACAGAGCATTGTGGCGAGCGCAGGGAGCTCCTGAGAGCGGTTTGTGCCGAAAGAAGCCCGGGACCGGCACTTAGCTTCGGAGAGCTGCGTATCTGCGTCTTCTGCGTGTCTTGCCGCTCTACACTCAGCCAAAAGCTTTTCCACCATATCTTGCAAGGAGAAACTCTGCCAGGAAAGAAAACATCCAAAATCTTGTTCTAAAGCTTGCACGGGGGTCTGCAAAGAGTTTGGCAAGAATGAAAGGTAGTTGTCCAAAACTCGTTCTTTTCCAATAGAATAACCATGGAAAAGGCAGGAGAGTGGTAAAGTACTGTTTTCTCTAAGTCTGAAGGCTGCCCACACTGTGCCTGTGTGCCGCAGCTTGCATCTTCGCCTTTGGGAAGCTGCCGCTCGCCGATTCTCCCGCAGGCGAAGAAGCGGCTTCTTCGCACACAGAGCATTGTGGCGAGCGCAGGGAGCTCCTGAGAGCGGTTTGTGCCGAAAGAAGCCCGGGACCGGCACTTAGCTTCGGAGAGCTGCGTATCTGCGTCTTCTGCGTGTCTTGCCGCTCTACACTCAGCAAAAAGCTTTTCCACCATATCTTGCAAGGAGAAACTCTGCCAGGAAAGAAAACATCCAAAATCTTGTTCTAAAGCTTGCACGGGGGTCTGCAAAGAGTTTGGCAAGAATGAAAGGTAGTTGTCCAAAACTCGTTCTTTTCCAATAGAATAACCATGGAAAAGGCAGGAGAGTGGTAAAGTACTGTTTTCTCTAAGTCTGAAGGCTGCCCACACTGTGCCTGTGTGCCTGCAGCTTGCATCTTCGCCTTTGGGAAGCTGCCGCTCGCCGATTCTCCCGGAGGCGAAGAAGCGGCTTCTTCGCACACAGAGCATTGTGGCGAGCGCAGGGAGCTCCTGAGAGCGGTTTGTGCCGAAAGAAGCCCGGGACCGGCACTTAGCTTCGGAGAGCTGCGTATCTGCGTCTTCTGCGTGTCTTGCCGCTCTACACTCAGCCAAAAAGCTTTTCCACCATATCTTGCAAGGAGAAACTCTGCCAGGAAAGAAAACATCCAAAATCTTGTTCTAAAGCTTGCACGGGGGTCTGCAAAGAGTTTGGCAAGAATGAAAGGTAGTTGTCCAAAACTCGTTCTTTTCCAATAGAATAACCATGGAAAAGGCAGGAGAGTGGTAAAGTACTGTTTTCTCTAAGTCTGAAGGCTGCCCACACTGTGCCTGTGTGCCTGCAGCTTGCATCTTCGCCTTTGGGAAGCTGCCGCTCGCCGATTCTCCCGGAGGCGAAGAAGCGGCTTCTTCGCACACAGAGCATTGTGGCGAGCGCAGGGAGCTCCTGAGAGCGGTTTGTGCCGAAAGAAGCCCGGGACCGGCACTTAGCTTCGGAGAGCTGCGTATCTGCGTCTTCTGCGTGTCTTGCCGCTCTACACTCAGCAAAAAGCTTTTCCACCATATCTTGCAAGGAGAAACTCTGCCAGGAAAGAAAACATCCAAAATCTGGTTCTAAAGCTTGCACGGGGGTCTGCAAAGAGTTTGGCAAGAATGAAAGGTAGTTGTCCAAAACTCGTTCTTTTCCAATAGAATAACCATGGAAAAGGCAGGAGAGTGGTAAAGTACTGTTTTCTCTAAGTCTGAAGGCTGCCCACACTGTGCCTGTGTGCTGCAGCTTGCATCTTCGCCTTTGCGAAGCTGCCGCTCGCCGATTCTCCCGGAGGCGAAGAAGCGGCTTCTTCGCACACAGAGCATTGTGGCGAGCGCAGGGAGCTCCTGAGAGCGGTTTGTGCCGAAAGAAGCCCGGGACCGGCACTTAGCTTCGGAGAGCTGCGTATCTGCGTCTTCTGCGTGTCTTGCCGCTCTACACTCAGCCAAAAAGCTTTTCCACCATATCTTGCAAGGAGAAACTCTGCCAGGAAAGAAAACATCCAAAATCTTGTTCTAAAGCTTGCACGGGGGTCTGCAAAGAGTTTGGCAAGAATGAAAGGTAGTTGTCCAAAACTCGTTCTTTTCCAATAGAATAACCATGGAAAAGGCAGGAGAGTGGTAAAGTACTGTTTTCTCTAAGTCTGAAGGCTGCCCACACTGTGCCTGTGTGCTGCAGCTTGCATCTTCGCCTTTGGGAAGCTGCCGCTCGCCGATTCTCCCGGCAGGCGAAGAAGCGGCTTCTTCGCACACAGAGCATTGTGGCGAGCGCAGGGAGCTCCTGAGAGCGGTTTGTGCCGAAAGAAGCCCGGGACCGGCACTTAGCTTCGGAGAGCTGCGTATCTGCGTCTTCTGCGTGTCTTGCCGCTCTACACTCAGCAAAAAGCTTTTCCACCATATCTTGCAAGGAGAAACTCTGCCAGGAAAGAAAACATCCAAAATCTTGTTCTAAAGCTTGCACGGGGGTCTGCAAAGAGTTTGGCAAGAATGAAAGGTAGTTGTCCAAAACTCGTTCTTTTCCAATAGAATAACCATGGAAAAGGCAGGAGAGTGGTAAAGTACTGTTTTCTCTAAGTCTGAAGGCTGCCCACACTGTGCCTGTGTGCTGCAGCTTGCATCTTCGCCTTTGGGAAGCTGCCGCTCGCCGATTCTCCCGCAGGCGAAGAAGCGGCTTCTTCGCACACAGAGCATTGTGGCGAGCGCAGGGAGCTCCTGAGAGCGGTTTGTGCCGAAAGAAGCCCGGGACCGGCACTTAGCTTCGGAGAGCTGCGTATCTGCGTCTTCTGCGTGTCTTGCCGCTCTACACTCAGCAAAAAGCTTTTCCACCATATCTTGCAAGGAGAAACTCTGCCAGGAAAGAAAACATCCAAAATCTTGTTCTAAAGCTTGCACGGGGGTCTGCAAAGAGTTTGGCAAGAATGAAAGGTAGTTGTCCAAAACTCGTTCTTTTCCAATAGAATAACCATGGAAAAGGCAGGAGAGTGGTAAAGTACTGTTTTCTCTAAGTCTGAAGGCTGCCCACACTGTGCCTGTGTGCCTGCAGCTTGCATCTTCGCCTTTGGGAAGCTGCCGCTCGCCGATTCTCCCGGCAGGCGAAGAAGCGGCTTCTTCGCACACAGAGCATTGTGGCGAGCGCAGGGAGCTCCTGAGAGCGGTTTGTGCCGAAAGAAGCCCGGGACCGGCACTTAGCTTCGGAGAGCTGCGTATCTGCGTCTTCTGCGTGTCTTGCCGCTCTACACTCAGCAAAAAGCTTTTCCACCATATCTTGCAAGGAGAAACTCTGCCAGGAAAGAAAACATCCAAAATCTTGTTCTAAAGCTTGCACGGGGGTCTGCAAAGAGTTTGGCAAGAATGAAAGGTAGTTGTCCAAAACTCGTTCTTTTCCAATAGAATAACCATGGAAAAGGCAGGAGAGTGGTAAAGTACTGTTTTCTCTAAGTCTGAATGCTGCCCACACTGTGCCTGTGTGCTGCAGCTTGCATCTTCGCCTTTGGGAAGCTGCCGCTCGCCGATTCTCCCGCAGGCGAAGAAGCGGCTTCTTCGCACACAGAGCATTGTGGCGAGCGCAGGGAGCTCCTGAGAGCGGTTTGTGCCGAAAGAAGCCCGGGACCGGCACTTAGCTTCGGAGAGCTGCGTATCCGCGTCTTCTGCGTGTCTTGCCGCTCTACACTCAGCAAAAAGCTTTTCCACCATATCTTGCAAGGAGAAACTCTGCCAGGAAAGAAAACATCCAAAATCTTGTTCTAAAGCTTGCACGGGGGGTCTGCAAAGAGTTTGGCAAGAATGAAAGGTAGTTGTCCAAAACTCGTTCTTTTCCAATAGAATAACCATGGAAAAGGCAGGAGAGTGGTAAAGTACTGTTTTCTCTAAGTCTGAAGGCTGCCCACACTGTGCCTGTGTGCTGCAGCTTGCATCTTCGCCTTTGGGAAGCTGCCGCTCGCCGATTCTCCCGGAGGCGAAGAAGCGGCTTCTTCGCACACAGAGCATTGTGGCGAGCGCAGGGAGCTCCTGAGAGCGGTTTGTGCCGAAAGAAGCCCGGGACCGGCACTTAGCTTCGGAGAGCTGCGTATCTGCGTCTTCTGCGTGTCTTGCCGCTCTACACTCAGCCAAAAAGCTTTTCCACCATATCTTGCAAGGAGAAACTCTGCCAGGAAAGAAAACATCCAAAATCTTGTTCTAAAGCTTGCACGGGGGTCTGCAAAGAGTTTGGCAAGAATGAAAGGTAGTTGTCCAAAACTCGTTCTTTTCCAATAGAATAACCATGGAAAAGGCAGGAGAGTGGTAAAGTACTGTTTTCTCTAAGTCTGAATGCTGCCCACACTGTGCCTGTGTGCTGCAGCTTGCATCTTCGCCTTTGGGAAGCTGCCGCTCGCCGATTCTCCCGCAGGCGAAGAAGCGGCTTCTTCGCACACAGAGCATTGTGGCGAGCGCAGGGAGCTCCTGAGAGCGGTTTGTGCCGAAAGAAGCCCGGGACCGGCACTTAGCTTCGGAGAGCTGCGTATCCGCGTCTTCTTGCGTGTCTTGCCGCTCTACACTCAGCAAAAAGCTTTTCCACCATATCTTGCAAGGAGAAACTCTGCCAGGAAAGAAAACATCCAAAATCTTGTTCTAAAGCTTGCACGGGGGTCTGCAAAGAGTTTGGCAAGAATGAAAGGTAGTTGTCCAAAACTCGTTCTTTTCCAATAGAATAACCATGGAAAAGGCAGGAGAGTGGTAAAGTACTGTTTTCTCTAAGTCTGAAGGCTGCCCACACTGTGCCTGTGTGCCGCAGCTTGCATCTTCGCCTTTGGGAAGCTGCCGCTCGCCGATTCTCCCGGAGGCGAAGAAGCGGCTTCTTCGCACACAGAGCATTGTGGCGAGCGCAGGGAGCTCCTGAGAGCGGTTTGTGCCGAAAGAAGCCCGGGACCGGCACTTAGCTTCGGAGAGCTGCGTATCTGCGTCTTCTGCGTGTCTTGCCGCTCTACACTCAGCAAAAAGCTTTTCCACCATATCTTGCAAGGAGAAACTCTGCCAGGAAAGAAAACATCCAAAATCTTGTTCTAAAGCTTGCACGGGGGTCTGCAAAGAGTTTGGCAAGAATGAAAGGTAGTTGTCCAAAACTCGTTCTTTTCCAATAGAATAACCATGGAAAAGGCAGGAGAGTGGTAAAGTACTGTTTTCTCTAAGTCTGAAGGCTGCCCACACTGTGCCTGTGTGCTGCAGCTTGCATCTTCGCCTTTGGGAAGCTGCCGCTCGCCGATTCTCCCGCAGGCGAAGAAGCGGCTTCTTCGCACACAGAGCATTGTGGCGAGCGCAGGGAGCTCCTGAGAGCGGTTTGTGCCGAAAGAAGCCCGGGACCGGCACTTAGCTTCGGAGAGCTGCGTATCTGCGTCTTCTGCGTGTCTTGCCGCTCTACACTCAGCAAAAAGCTTTTCCACCATATCTTGCAAGGAGAAACTCTGCCAGGAAAGAAAACATCCAAAATCTTGTTCTAAAGCTTGCACGGGGGTCTGCAAAGAGTTTGGCAAGAATGAAAGGTAGTTTGTCCAAAACTCGTTCTTTTCCAATAGAATAACCATGGAAAAGGCAGGAGAGTGGTAAAGTACTGTTTTCTCTAAGTCTGAAGGCTGCCCACACTGTGCCTGTGTGCCGCAGCTTGCATCTTCGCCTTTGGGAAGCTGCCGCTCGCCGATTCTCCCGGCAGGCGAAGAAGCGGCTTCTTCGCACACAGAGCATTGTGGCGAGCGCAGGGAGCTCCTGAGAGCGGTTTGTGCCGAAAGAAGCCCGGGACCGGCACTTAGCTTCGGAGAGCTGCGTATCCGCGTCTTCTGCGTGTCTTGCCGCTCTACACTCAGCAAAAAGCTTTTCCACCATATCTTGCAAGGAGAAACTCTGCCAGGAAAGAAAACATCCAAAATCTTGTTCTAAAGCTTGCACGGGGGTCTGCAAAGAGTTTGGCAAGAATGAAAGGTAGTTGTCCAAAACTCGTTCTTTTCCAATAGAATAACCATGGAAAAGGCAGGAGAGTGGTAAAGTACTGTTTTCTCTAAGTCTGAGGCTGCCCACACTGTGCCTGTGTGCTGCAGCTTGCATCTTCGCCTTT
>NW_027099103.1:0-64792 GCF_037042795.1 Molothrus aeneus | reverse complement strand
GAAGAAGCGGCTTCTTCACACACAGAGCATTGTGGCGAGCGCAGGGAGCTCCTGAGAGCGGTTTGTGCCGAAAGAAGCCCGGGACCGGCACTTAGCTTCGGAGAGCTGCGTATCTGCGTCTTCTGCGTGTCTTGCCGCTCTACACTCAGCAAAAAGCTTTTCCACCATATCTTGCAAGGAGAAACTCTGCCAGGAAAGAAAACATCCAAAATCTTGTTCTAAAGCTTGCACGGGGGTCTGCAAAGAGTTTGGCAAGAATGAAAGGTAGTTGTCCAAAACTCGTTCTTTTCCAATAGAATAACCATGGAAAAGGCAGGAGAGTGGTAAAGTACTGTTTTCTCTAAGTCTGAATGCTGCCCACACTGTGCCTGTGTGCTGCAGCTTGCATCTTCGCCTTTGGGAAGCTGCCGCTCGCCGATTCTCCCGCAGGCGAAGAAGCGGCTTCTTCGCACACAGAGCATTGTGGCGAGCGCAGGGAGCTCCTGAGAGCGGTTTGTGCCGAAAGAAGCCCGGGACCGGCACTTAGCTTCGGAGAGCTGCGTATCTGCGTCTTCTGTGTGTCTTGCCGCTCTACACTCAGCCAAAAGCTTTTCCAGCATATCTTGCAAGGAGAAACTCTGCCAGGAAAGAAAACATCCAAAATCTTGTTCTAAAGCTTGCACGGGGGTCTGCAAAGAGTTTGGCAAGAATGAAAGGTAGTTGTCCAAAACTCGTTCTTTTCCAATAGAATAACCATGGAAAAGGCAGGAGAGTGGTAAAGTACTGTTTTCTCTAAGTCTGAATGCTGCCCACACTGTGCCTGTGTGCTGCAGCTTGCATCTTCGCCTTTGGGAAGCTGCCGCTCGCCGATTCTCCCGCAGGCGAAGAAGCGGCTTCTTCGCACACAGAGCATTGTGGCGAGCGCGGGGAGCTCCTGAGAGCGGTTTGTGCCGAAAGAAGCCCGGGACCGGCACTTAGCTTCGGAGAGCTGCGTATCTGCGTCTTCTGCGTGTCTTGCCGCTCTACACTCAGCAAAAAGCTTTTCCACCATATCTTGCAAGAAGAAACTCTGCCAGGAAAGAAAACATCCAAAATCTTGTTCTAAAGCTTGCACGCAGGTCTGCAAAGAGTTTGGCAAGAATGAAAGGTAGTTGTCCAAAACTCGTTCTTTTCCAATAGAATAACCATGGATAAGGCAGGAGAGTGGTAAAGTACTGTTTTCTCTAAGTCTGAAGGCTGCCCACACTGTGCCTGTGTGCTGCAGCTTGCATCTTCGCCTTTGGGAAGCTGCCGCTCGCCGATTCTCCCGGAGGCGAAGAAGCGGCTTCTTCGCACACAGAGCATTGTGGCGAGCGCAGGGAGCTCCTGAGAGCGGTTTGTGCCGAAAGAAGCCCGGGACCGGCACTTAGCTTCGGAGAGCTGCGTATCTGCGTCTTCTGCGTGTCTTGCCGCTCTACACTCAGCAAAAAGCTTTTCCAGCATATCTTGCAAGGAGAAACTCTGCCAGGAAAGAAAACATCCAAAATCTTGTTCTAAAGCTTGCACGGGTTCTGCAAAGAGTTTGGCAAGAATGAAAGGTAGTTGTCCAAAACTCGTTCTTTTCCAATAGAATAACCATGGAAAAGGCAGGAGAGTGGTAAAGTACTGTTTTCTCTAAGTCTGAAGGCTGCCCATGCTGTGCCTGTGTGCTGCAGCTTGCATCTTCGTCTTTGGGAAGCTGCCGCTCGCCGATTCTCCCGCAGGCGAAGAAGCGGCTTCTTCGCACACAGAGCATTGTGGCGAGCGCAGGGAGCTCCTGAGAGCGGTTTGTGCCGAAAGAAGCCCGGGACCGGCACTTAGCTTCGGAGAGCTGCGTATCTGCGTCTTCTGCGTGTCTTGCCGCTCTACACTCAGCCAAAACCTTTTCCACCATATCTTGCAAGGAGAAACTCTGCCAGGAAAGAAAACATCCAAAATCTTGTTCTAAAGCTTGCACGGGGGTCTGCAAAGAGTTTGGCAAGAATGAAAGGTAGTTGTCCAAAACTCGTTCTTTTCCAATAGAATAACCATGGAAAAGGCAGGAGAGTGGTAAAGTACTGTTTTCTCTAAGTCTGAAGGCTGCCCACACTGTGCCTGTGTGCTGCAGCTTGCATCTTCGCCTTTGGGAAGCTGCCGCTCGCCGATTCTCCCGGAGGCGAAGAAACGGCTTCTTCGCACACAGAGCATTGTGGCGAGCGCAGGGAGCTCCTGAGAGCGGTTTGTGCCGAAAGAAGCCCGGGACCGGCACTTAGCTTCGGAGAGCTGCGTATCTGCGTCTTCTGCGTGTCTTGCCGCTCTACACTCAGCCAAAAGCTTTTCCACCATATCTTGCAAGGAGAAACTCTGCCAGGAAAGAAAACATCCAAATTCTTGTTCTAAAGCTTGCACGGAGGTCTGCAAAGAGTTTGGCAAGAATGAAAGGTAGTTGTCCAAAACTCGTTCTTTTCCAATAGAATAACCATGGAAAAGGCAGGAGAGTGGTAAAGTACTGTTTTGTCTAAGTCTGAAGGCTGCCCACACTGTGCCTGTGTGCTGCAGCTTGCATCTTCGCCTTTGGGAAGCTGCCGCTCGCCGATTCTCCCGCAGGCGAAGAAGCGGCTTCTTCGCACACAGAGCATTGTGGCGAGCGCAGGGAGCTCCTGAGAGCGGTTTGTGCCGAAAGAAGCCCGGGACCGGCACTTAGCTTCGGAGAGCTGCGTATCTGCGTCTTCTGCGTGTCTTGCCGCTCTACACTCAGCAAAAAGCTTTTCCACCATATCTTGCAAGGAGAAACTCTGCCAGGAAAGAAAACATCCAAAATTCTTGTTCTAAAGCTTGCACGGGGGTCTGCAAAGAGTTTGGCAAGAATGAAAGGTAGTTGTCCAAAACTCGTTCTTTTCCAATAGAATAACCATGGAAAAGGCAGGAGAGTGGTAAAGTACTGTTTTCTCTAAGTCTGAAGGCTGCCCACACTGTGCCTGTGTGCTGCAGCTTGCATCTTCGCCTTTGGGAAGCTGCCGCTCGCCGATTCTCCCGGAGGCGAAGAAGCGGCTTCTTCACACACAGAGCATTGTGGCGAGCGCAGGGAGCTCCTGAGAGCGGTTTGTGCCGAAAGAAGCCCGGGACCGGCACTTAGCTTCGGAGAGCTGCGTATCTGCGTCTTCTGCGTGTCTTGCCGCTCTACACTCAGCAAAAAGCTTTTCCACCATATCTTGCAAGGAGAAACTCTGCCAGGAAAGAAAACATCCAAAATCTTGTTCTAAAGCTTGCACGGGGGTCTGCAAAGAGTTTGGCAAGAATGAAAGGTAGTTGTCCAAAACTCGTTCTTTTCCAATAGAATAACCATGGAAAAGGCAGGAGAGTGGTAAAGTACTGTTTTCTCTAAGTCTGAATGCTGCCCACACTGTGCCTGTGTGCTGCAGCTTGCATCTTCGCCTTTGGGAAGCTGCCGCTCGCCGATTCTCCCGGAGGCGAAGAAGCGGCTTCTTCGCACACAGAGCATTGTGGCGAGCGCGGGGAGCTCCTGAGAGCGGTTTGTGCCGAAAGAAGCCCGGGACCGGCACTTAGCTTCGGAGAGCTGCGTATCTGCGTCTTCTGCGTGTCTTGCCGCTCTACACTCAGCAAAAAGCTTTTCCACCATATCTTGCAAGGAGAAACTCTGCCAGGAAAGAAAACATCCAGAATCTTGTTCTAAAGCTTGCACGGAGGTCTGCAAAGAGTTTGGCAAGAATGAAAGGTAGTTGTCCAAAACTCGTTCTTTTCCAATAGAATAACCATGGAAAAGGCAGGAGAGTGGTAAAGTACTGTTTTCTCTAAGTCTGAATGCTGCCCACACTGTGCCTGTGTGCTGCAGCTTGCATCTTCGCCTTTGGGAAGCTGCCGCTCGCCGATTCTCCCGGAGGCGAAGAAGCGGCTTCTTCGCACACAGAGCATTGTGGCGAGCGCAGGGAGCTCCTGAGAGCGGTTTGTGCCGAAAGAAGCCCGGGACCGGCACTTAGCTTCGGAGAGCTGCGTATCTGCGTCTTCTGCGTGTCTTGCCGCTCTACACTCAGCAAAAAGCTTTTCCACCATATCTTGCAAGAAGAAACTCTGCCAGGAAAGAAAACATCCAAAATCTTGTTCTAAAGCTTGCACGCAGGTCTGCAAAGAGTTTGGCAAGAATGAAAGGTAGTTGTCCAAAACTCGTTCTTTTCCAATAGAATAACCATGGAAAAGGCAGGAGAGTGGTAAAGTACTGTTTTCTCTAAGTCTGAATGCTGCCCACACTGTGCCTGTGTGCTGCAGCTTGCATCTTCGCCTTTGGGAAGCTGCCGCTCGCCGATTCTCCCGGAGGCGAAGAAGCGGCTTCTTCGCACACAGAGCATTGTGGCGAGCGCAGGGAGCTCCTGAGAGCGGTTTGTGCCGAAAGAAGCCCGGGACCGGCACTTAGCTTCGGAGAGCTGCGTATCTGCGTCTTCTGCGTGTCTTGCCGCTCTACACTCAGCAAAAAGCTTTTCCAGCATATCTTGCAAGGAGAAACTCTGCCAGGAAAGAAAACATCCAAAATCTTGTTCTAAAGCTTGCACGGGTTCTGCAAAGAGTTTGGCAAGAATGAAAGGTAGTTGTCCAAAACTCGTTCTTTTCCAATAGAATAACCATGGAAAAGGCAGGAGAGTGGTAAAGTACTGTTTTCTCTAAGTCTGAAGGCTGCCCATGCTGTGCCTGTGTGCTGCAGCTTGCATCTTCGTCTTTGGGAAGCTGCCGCTCGCCGATTCTCCCGCAGGCGAAGAAGCGGCTTCTTCACACACAGAGCATTGTGGCGAGCGCAGGGAGCTCCTGAGAGCGGTTTGTGCCGAAAGAAGCCCGGGACCGGCACTTAGCTTCGGAGAGCTGCGTATCTGCGTCTTCTGCGTGTCTTGCCGCTCTACACTCAGCAAAAAGCTTTTCCACCATATCTTGCAAGGAGAAACTCTGCCAGGAAAGAAAACATCCAAAATCTTGTTCTAAAGCTTGCACGGGGGTCTGCAAAGAGTTTGGCAAGAATGAAAGGTAGTTGTCCAAAACTCGTTCTTTTCCAATAGAATAACCATGGAAAAGGCAGGAGAGTGGTAAAGTACTGTTTTCTCTAAGTCTGAAGGCTGCCCACACTGTGCCTGTGTGCTGCAGCTTGCATCTTCGCCTTTGGGAAGCTGCCGCTCGCCGATTCTCCCGGAGGCGAAGAAACGGCTTCTTCGCACACAGAGCATTGTGGCGAGCGCAGGGAGCTCCTGAGAGCGGTTTGTGCCGAAAGAAGCCCGGGACCGGCACTTAGCTTCGGAGAGCTGCGTATCTGCGTCTTCTGCGTGTCTTGCCGCTCTACACTCAGCCAAAAGCTTTTCCACCATATCTTGCAAGGAGAAACTCTGCCAGGAAAGAAAACATCCAAATTCTTGTTCTAAAGCTTGCACGGAGGTCTGCAAAGAGTTTGGCAAGAATGAAAGGTAGTTGTCCAAAACTCGTTCTTTTCCAATAGAATAACCATGGAAAAGGCAGGAGAGTGGTAAAGTACTGTTTTCTCTAAGTCTGAAGGCTGCCCACACTGTGCCTGTGTGCTGCAGCTTGCATCTTCGCCTTTGGGAAGCTGCCGCTCGCCGATTCTCCCGCAGGCGAAGAAGCGGCTTCTTCGCACACAGAGCATTGTGGCGAGCGCAGGGAGCTCCTGAGAGCGGTTTGTGCCGAAAGAAGCCCGGGACCGGCACTTAGCTTCGGAGAGCTGCGTATCTGCGTCTTCTGCGTGTCTTGCCGCTCTACACTCAGCAAAAAGCTTTTCCACCATATCTTGCAAGGAGAAACTCTGCCAGGAAAGAAAACATCCAAAATCTTGTTCTAAAGCTTGCACGGGGGTCTGCAAAGAGTTTGGCAAGAATGAAAGGTAGTTGTCCAAAACTCGTTCTTTTCCAATAGAATAACCATGGAAAAGGCAGGAGAGTGGTAAAGTACTGTTTTCTCTAAGTCTGAAGGCTGCCCACACTGTGCCTGTGTGCTGCAGCTTGCATCTTCGCCTTTGGGAAGCTGCCGCTCGCCGATTCTCCCGCAGGCGAAGAAGCGGCTTCTTCACACACAGAGCATTGTGGCGAGCGCAGGGAGCTCCTGAGAGCGGTTTGTGCCGAAAGAAGCCCGGGACCGGCACTTAGCTTCGGAGAGCTGCGTATCTGCGTCTTCTGCGTGTCTTGCCGCTCTACACTCAGCAAAAAGCTTTTCCAGCATATCTTGCAAGGAGAAACTCTGCCAGGAAAGAAAACATCCAAAATCTTGTTCTAAAGCTTGCACGGGGGTCTGCAAAGAGTTTGGCAAGAATGAAAGGTAGTTGTCCAAAACTCGTTCTTTTCCAATAGAATAACCATGGAAAAGGCAGGAGAGTGGTAAAGTACTGTTTTCTCTAAGTCTGAAGGCTGCCCACACTGTGCCTGTGTGCTGCAGCTTGCATCTTCGCCTTTGGGAAGCTGCCGCTCGCCGATTCTCCCGGAGGCGAAGAAGCGGCTTCTTCGCACACAGAGCATTGTGGCGAGCGCAGGGAGCTCCTGAGAGCGGTTTGTGCCGAAAGAAGCCCGGGACCGGCACTTAGCTTCGGAGAGCTGCGTATCTGCGTCTTCTGCGTGTCTTGCCGCTCTACACTCAGCAAAAAGCTTTTCCAGCATATCTTGCAAGGAGAAACTCTGCCAGGAAAGAAAACATCCAAAATCTTGTTCTAAAGCTTGCACGGGTTCTGCAAAGAGTTTGGCAAGAATGAAAGGTAGTTGTCCAAAACTCGTTCTTTTCCAATAGAATAACCATGGAAAAGGCAGGAGAGTGGTAAAGTACTGTTTTCTCTAAGTCTGAAGGCTGCCCATGCTGTGCCTGTGTGCTGCAGCTTGCATCTTCGTCTTTGGGAAGCTGCCGCTCGCCGATTCTCCCGCAGGCGAAGAAGCGGCTTCTTCGCACACAGAGCATTGTGGCGAGCGCAGGGAGCTCCTGAGAGCGGTTTGTGCCGAAAGAAGCCCGGGACCGGCACTTAGCTTCGGAGAGCTGCGTATCTGCGTCTTCTGCGTGTCTTGCCGCTCTACACTCAGCCAAAACCTTTTCCACCATATCTTGCAAGGAGAAACTCTGCCAGGAAAGAAAACATCCAAAATCTTGTTCTAAAGCTTGCACGGGGGTCTGCAAAGAGTTTGGCAAGAATGAAAGGTAGTTGTCCAAAACTCGTTCTTTTCCAATAGAATAACCATGGAAAAGGCAGGAGAGTGGTAAAGTACTGTTTTCTCTAAGTCTGAAGGCTGCCCACACTGTGCCTGTGTGCTGCAGCTTGCATCTTCGCCTTTGGGAAGCTGCCGCTCGCCGATTCTCCCGGAGGCGAAGAAACGGCTTCTTCGCACACAGAGCATTGTGGCGAGCGCAGGGAGCTCCTGAGAGCGGTTTGTGCCGAAAGAAGCCCGGGACCGGCACTTAGCTTCGGAGAGCTGCGTATCTGCGTCTTCTGCGTGTCTTGCCGCTCTACACTCAGCCAAAAGCTTTTCCACCATATCTTGCAAGGAGAAACTCTGCCAGGAAAGAAAACATCCAAATTCTTGTTCTAAAGCTTGCACGGAGGTCTGCAAAGAGTTTGGCAAGAATGAAAGGTAGTTGTCCAAAACTCGTTCTTTTCCAATAGAATAACCATGGAAAAGGCAGGAGAGTGGTAAAGTACTGTTTTGTCTAAGTCTGAAGGCTGCCCACACTGTGCCTGTGTGCTGCAGCTTGCATCTTCGCCTTTGGGAAGCTGCCGCTCGCCGATTCTCCCGCAGGCGAAGAAGCGGCTTCTTCGCACACAGAGCATTGTGGCGAGCGCAGGGAGCTCCTGAGAGCGGTTTGTGCCGAAAGAAGCCCGGGACCGGCACTTAGCTTCGGAGAGCTGCGTATCTGCGTCTTCTGCGTGTCTTGCCGCTCTACACTCAGCAAAAAGCTTTTCCACCATATCTTGCAAGGAGAAACTCTGCCAGGAAAGAAAACATCCAAAATCTTGTTCTAAAGCTTGCACGGGGGTCTGCAAAGAGTTTGGCAAGAATGAAAGGTAGTTGTCCAAAACTCGTTCTTTTCCAATAGAATAACCATGGAAAAGGCAGGAGAGTGGTAAAGTACTGTTTTCTCTAAGTCTGAAGGCTGCCCACACTGTGCCTGTGTGCTGCAGCTTGCATCTTCGCCTTTGGGAAGCTGCCGCTCGCCGATTCTCCCGGAGGCGAAGAAGCGGCTTCTTCACACACAGAGCATTGTGGCGAGCGCAGGGAGCTCCTGAGAGCGGTTTGTGCCGAAAGAAGCCCGGGACCGGCACTTAGCTTCGGAGAGCTGCGTATCTGCGTCTTCTGCGTGTCTTGCCGCTCTACACTCAGCAAAAAGCTTTTCCACCATATCTTGCAAGGAGAAACTCTGCCAGGAAAGAAAACATCCAAAATCTTGTTCTAAAGCTTGCACGGGGGTCTGCAAAGAGTTTGGCAAGAATGAAAGGTAGTTGTCCAAAACTCGTTCTTTTCCAATAGAATAACCATGGAAAAGGCAGGAGAGTGGTAAAGTACTGTTTTCTCTAAGTCTGAATGCTGCCCACACTGTGCCTGTGTGCTGCAGCTTGCATCTTCGCCTTTGGGAAGCTGCCGCTCGCCGATTCTCCCGGAGGCGAAGAAGCGGCTTCTTCGCACACAGAGCATTGTGGCGAGCGCGGGGAGCTCCTGAGAGCGGTTTGTGCCGAAAGAAGCCCGGGACCGGCACTTAGCTTCGGAGAGCTGCGTATCTGCGTCTTCTGCGTGTCTTGCCGCTCTACACTCAGCAAAAAGCTTTTCCACCATATCTTGCAAGGAGAAACTCTGCCAGGAAAGAAAACATCCAGAATCTTGTTCTAAAGCTTGCACGGAGGTCTGCAAAGAGTTTGGCAAGAATGAAAGGTAGTTGTCCAAAACTCGTTCTTTTCCAATAGAATAACCATGGAAAAGGCAGGAGAGTGGTAAAGTACTGTTTTCTCTAAGTCTGAATGCTGCCCACACTGTGCCTGTGTGCTGCAGCTTGCATCTTCGCCTTTGGGAAGCTGCCGCTCGCCGATTCTCCCGGAGGCGAAGAAGCGGCTTCTTCGCACACAGAGCATTGTGGCGAGCGCAGGGAGCTCCTGAGAGCGGTTTGTGCCGAAAGAAGCCCGGGACCGGCACTTAGCTTCGGAGAGCTGCGTATCTGCGTCTTCTGCGTGTCTTGCCGCTCTACACTCAGCAAAAAGCTTTTCCACCATATCTTGCAAGAAGAAACTCTGCCAGGAAAGAAAACATCCAAAATCTTGTTCTAAAGCTTGCACGCAGGTCTGCAAAGAGTTTGGCAAGAATGAAAGGTAGTTGTCCAAAACTCGTTCTTTTCCAATAGAATAACCATGGAAAAGGCAGGAGAGTGGTAAAGTACTGTTTTCTCTAAGTCTGAAGGCTGCCCACACTGTGCCTGTGTGCTGCAGCTTGCATCTTCGCCTTTGGGAAGCTGCCGCTCGCCGATTCTCCCGGAGGCGAAGAAGCGGCTTCTTCGCACACAGAGCATTGTGGCGAGCGCAGGGAGCTCCTGAGAGCGGTTTATGCCGAAAGAAGCCCGGGACCGGCACTTAGCTTCGGAGAGCTGCGTATCTGCGTCTTCTGCGTGTCTTGCCGCTCTACACTCAGCAAAAAGCTTTTCCAGCATATCTTGCAAGGAGAAACTCTGCCAGGAAAGAAAACATCCAAAATCTTGTTCTAAAGCTTGCACGGGTTCTGCAAAGAGTTTGGCAAGAATGAAAGGTAGTTGTCCAAAACTCGTTCTTTTCCAATAGAATAACCATGGAAAAGGCAGGAGAGTGGTAAAGTACTGTTTTCTCTAAGTCTGAAGGCTGCCCATGCTGTGCCTGTGTGCTGCAGCTTGCATCTTCGTCTTTGGGAAGCTGCCGCTCGCCGATTCTCCCGCAGGCGAAGAAGCGGCTTCTTCGCACACAGAGCATTGTGGCGAGCGCAGGGAGCTCCTGAGAGCGGTTTGTGCCGAAAGAAGCCCGGGACCGGCACTTAGCTTCGGAGAGCTGCGTATCTGCGTCTTCTGCGTGTCTTGCCGCTCTACACTCAGCAAAAAGCTTTTCCACCATATCTTGCAAGGAGAAACTCTGCCAGGAAAGAAAACATCCAAAATCTTGTTCTAAAGCTTGCACGGGGGTCTGCAAAGAGTTTGGCAAGAATGAAAGGTAGTTGTCCAAAACTCGTTCTTTTCCAATAGAATAACCATGGAAAAGGCAGGAGAGTGGTAAAGTACTGTTTTCTCTAAGTCTGAATGCTGCCCACACTGTGCCTGTGTGCTGCAGCTTGCATCTTCGCCTTTGGGAAGCTGCCGCTCGCCGATTCTCCCGGAGGCGAAGAAGCGGCTTCTTCACACACAGAGCATTGTGGCGAGCGCAGGGAGCTCCTGAGAGCGGTTTGTGCCGAAAAAAGCCCGGGACCGGCACTTAGCTTCGGAGAGCTGCGTATCTGTGTCTTCTGCGTGTCTTGCCGCTCAACACTCAGCCAAAAGCTTTTTCACCATATCTTGAAGGAGAAACTCGGCCAGGGAAGAAAACATCCAAAATCTTGTTCTAAAGCTTGCACGCAGGTCTGCAAAGAGTTTGGCAAGAATGAAAGGTAGTTGTCCAAAACTCGTTCTTTTCCAATATAATAACCATGGATAAGGCAGGAGAGTGGTAAAGTACTGTTTTCTCTAAGTCTGAAGGCTGCCCACATTGTGCCTGTGTGCTGCAGCTTGCATCTTCGCCTTTGGGAAGCTGCCGCTCGCCGATTCTCCCGGAGGCGAAGAAGCGGCTTCTTCGCACACAGAGCATTGTGGCGAGCGCAGGGAGCTCCTGAGAGCGGTTTGTGCCGAAAGAAGCCCGGGACCGGCACTTAGCTTCGGAGAGCTGCGTATCTGCGTCTTCTGCGTGTCTTGCCGCTCTACACTCAGCAAAAAGCTTTTCCACCATATCTTGCAAGGAGAAACTCTGCCAGGAAAGAAAACATCCAAAATCTTGTTCTAAAGCTTGCACGGGGGTCTGCAAAGAGTTTGGCAAGAATGAAAGGTAGTTGTCCAAAACTCGTTCTTTTCCAATAGAATAACCATGGAAAAGGCAGGAGAGTGGTAAAGTACTGTTTTCTCTAAGTCTGAATGCTGCCCACACTGTGCCTGTGTGCTGCAGCTTGCATCTTCGCCTTTGGGAAGCTGCCGCTCGCCGATTCTCCCGCAGGCGAAGAAGCGGCTTCTTCGCACACAGAGCATTGTGGCGAGCGCAGGGAGCTCCTGAGAGCGGTTTGTGCCGAAAGAAGCCCGGGACCGGCACTTAGCTTCGGAGAGCTGCGTATCTGCGTCTTCTGCGTGTCTTGCCGCTCTACACTCAGCAAAAAGCTTTTCCACCATATATTGCAAGGAGAAACTCTGCCAGGAAAGAAAACATCCAAAATCTTGTTCTAAAGCTTGCACGCAGGTCTGCAAAGAGTTTGGCAAGAATGAAAGGTAGTTGTCCAAAACTCGTTCTTTTCCAATAGAATAACCATGGAAAAGGCAGGAGAGTGGTA
Organism: Molothrus aeneus; assembly: GCF_037042795.1. Classification (NCBI taxonomy): domain Eukaryota; kingdom Metazoa; phylum Chordata; class Aves; order Passeriformes; family Icteridae; genus Molothrus; species Molothrus aeneus. Next base: position 53,264 of record NW_027099103.1, on the reverse strand, counting down.
AAGTACTGTTTTCTCTAAGTCTGAAGGCTGCCCACACTGTGCCTGTGTGCTGCAGCTTGCATCTTCGCCTTTGGCAAGCTGCCGCTCGCCGATTCTCCCGGAGGCGAAGAAGCGGCTTCTTCGCACACAGAGCATTGTGGCGAGCGCAGGGAGCTCCTGAGAGCGGTTTGTGCCGAAAGAAGCCCGGGACCGGCACTTAGCTTCGGAGAGCTGCGTATCTGCGTCTTCTGCGTGTCTTGCCGCTCTACACTCAGGAAAAAGCTTTTCCACCATATCTTGCAAGGAGAAACTCTGCCAGGAAAGAAAACATCCAAAATCTTGTTCTAAAGCTTGCACGGGGGTCTGCAAAGAGTTTGGCAAGAATGAAAGGTAGTTGTCCAAAACTCGTTCTTTTCCAATAGAATAACCATGGAAAAGGCAGGAGAGTGGTAAAGTACTGTTTTCTCTAAGTCTGAAGGCTGCCCACACTGTGCCTGTGTGCTGCAGCTTGCATCTTCGCCTTTGGGAAGCTGCCGCTCGCCGATTCTCCCGGAGGCGAAGAAGCGGCTTCTTCGCACACAGAGCATTGTGGCGAGCGCAGGGAGCTCCTGAGAGCGGTTTGTGCCGAAAGAAGCCCGGGACCGGCACTTAGCTTCGGAGAGCTGCGTATCTGCGTCTTCTGCGTGTCTTGCCGCTCTACACTCAGCAAAAAGCTTTTCCACCATATCTTGCAAGGAGAAACTCTGCCAGGAAAGAAAACATCCAAAATCTTGTTCTAAAGCTTGCACGGGGGTCTGCAAAGAGTTTGGCAAGAATGAAAGGTAGTTGTCCAAAACTCGTTCTTTTCCAATAGAATAACCATGGAAAAGGCAGGAGAGTGGTAAAGTACTGTTTTCTCTAAGTCTGAATGCTGCCCACACTGTGCCTGTGTGCTGCAGCTTGCATCTTCGCCTTTGGGAAGCTGCCGCTCGCCGATTCTCCCGGAGGCGAAGAAGCGGCTTCTTCACACACAGAGCATTGTGGCGAGCGCAGGGAGCTCCTGAGAGCGGTTTGTGCCGAAAGAAGCCCGGGACCGGCACTTAGCTTCGGAGAGCTGCGTATCTGCGTCTTCTGCGTGTCTTGCCGCTCTACACTCAGCAAAAAGCTTTTCCACCATATCTTGCAAGGAGAAACTCTGCCAGGAAAGAAAACATCCAAAATCTTGTTCTAAAGCTTGCACGGGGGTCTGCAAAGAGTTTGGCAAGAATGAAAGGTAGTTGTCCAAAACTCGTTCTTTTCCAATAGAATAACCATGGAAAAGGCAGGAGAGTGGTAAAGTACTGTTTTCTCTAAGTCTGAATGCTGCCCACACTGTGCCTGTGTGCTGCAGCTTGCATCTTCGCCTTTGGGAAGCTGCCGCTCGCCGATTCTCCCGCAGGCGAAGAAGCGGCTTCTTCGCACACAGAGCATTGTGGCGAGCGCAGGGAGCTCCTGAGAGCGGTTTGTGCCGAAAGAAGCCCGGGACCGGCACTTAGCTTCGGAGAGCTGCGTATCTGCGTCTTCTGTGTGTCTTGCCGCTCTACACTCAGCCAAAAGCTTTTCCAGCATATCTTGCAAGGAGAAACTCTGCCAGGAAAGAAAACATCCAAAATCTTGTTCTAAAGCTTGCACGGGGGTCTGCAAAGAGTTTGGCAAGAATGAAAGGTAGTTGTCCAAAACTCGTTCTTTTCCAATAGAATAACCATGGAAAAGGCAGGAGAGTGGTAAAGTACTGTTTTCTCTAAGTCTGAATGCTGCCCACACTGTGCCTGTGTGCTGCAGCTTGCATCTTCGCCTTTGGGAAGCTGCCGCTCGCCGATTCTCCCGCAGGCGAAGAAGCGGCTTCTTCGCACACAGAGCATTGTGGCGAGCGCGGGGAGCTCCTGAGAGCGGTTTGTGCCGAAAGAAGCCCGGGACCGGCACTTAGCTTCGGAGAGCTGCGTATCTGCGTCTTCTGCGTGTCTTGCCGCTCTACACTCAGCAAAAAGCTTTTCCACCATATCTTGCAAGAAGAAACTCTGCCAGGAAAGAAAACATCCAAAATCTTGTTCTAAAGCTTGCACGCAGGTCTGCAAAGAGTTTGGCAAGAATGAAAGGTAGTTGTCCAAAACTCGTTCTTTTCCAATAGAATAACCATGGAAAAGGCAGGAGAGTGGTAAAGTACTGTTTTCTCTAAGTCTGAAGGCTGCCCACACTGTGCCTGTGTGCTGCAGCTTGCATCTTCGCCTTTGGGAAGCTGCCGCTCGCCGATTCTCCCGGAGGCGAAGAAGCGGCTTCTTCGCACACAGAGCATTGTGGCGAGCGCAGGGAGCTCCTGAGAGCGGTTTGTGCCGAAAGAAGCCCGGGACCGGCACTTAGCTTCGGAGAGCTGCGTATCTGCGTCTTCTGCGTGTCTTGCCGCTCTACACTCAGCAAAAAGCTTTTCCAGCATATCTTGCAAGGAGAAACTCTGCCAGGAAAGAAAACATCCAAAATCTTGTTCTAAAGCTTGCACGGGTTCTGCAAAGAGTTTGGCAAGAATGAAAGGTAGTTGTCCAAAACTCGTTCTTTTCCAATAGAATAACCATGGAAAAGGCAGGAGAGTGGTAAAGTACTGTTTTCTCTAAGTCTGAAGGCTGCCCATGCTGTGCCTGTGTGCTGCAGCTTGCATCTTCGTCTTTGGGAAGCTGCCGCTCGCCGATTCTCCCGCAGGCGAAGAAGCGGCTTCTTCGCACACAGAGCATTGTGGCGAGCGCAGGGAGCTCCTGAGAGCGGTTTGTGCCGAAAGAAGCCCGGGACCGGCACTTAGCTTCGGAGAGCTGCGTATCTGCGTCTTCTGCGTGTCTTGCCGCTCTACACTCAGCCAAAACCTTTTCCACCATATCTTGCAAGGAGAAACTCTGCCAGGAAAGAAAACATCCAAAATCTTGTTCTAAAGCTTGCACGGGGGTCTGCAAAGAGTTTGGCAAGAATGAAAGGTAGTTGTCCAAAACTCGTTCTTTTCCAATAGAATAACCATGGAAAAGGCAGGAGAGTGGTAAAGTACTGTTTTCTCTAAGTCTGAAGGCTGCCCACACTGTGCCTGTGTGCTGCAGCTTGCATCTTCGCCTTTGGGAAGCTGCCGCTCGCCGATTCTCCCGGAGGCGAAGAAACGGCTTCTTCGCACACAGAGCATTGTGGCGAGCGCAGGGAGCTCCTGAGAGCGGTTTGTGCCGAAAGAAGCCCGGGACCGGCACTTAGCTTCGGAGAGCTGCGTATCTGCGTCTTCTGCGTGTCTTGCCGCTCTACACTCAGCCAAAAGCTTTTCCACCATATCTTGCAAGGAGAAACTCTGCCAGGAAAGAAAACATCCAAATTCTTGTTCTAAAGCTTGCACGGAGGTCTGCAAAGAGTTTGGCAAGAATGAAAGGTAGTTGTCCAAAACTCGTTCTTTTCCAATAGAATAACCATGGAAAAGGCAGGAGAGTGGTAAAGTACTGTTTTCTCTAAGTCTGAATGCTGCCCACACTGTGCCTGTGTGCTGCAGCTTGCATCTTCGCCTTTGGGAAGCTGCCGCTCGCCGATTCTCCCGGAGGCGAAGAAGCGGCTTCTTCGCACACAGAGCATTGTGGCGAGCGCAGGGAGCTCCTGAGAGCGGTTTGTGCCGAAAGAAGCCCGGGACCGGCACTTAGCTTCGGAGAGCTGCGTATCTGCGTCTTCTGCGTGTCTTGCCGCTCTACACTCAGCAAAAAGCTTTTCCACCATATCTTGCAAGAAGAAACTCTGCCAGGAAAGAAAACATCCAAAATCTTGTTCTAAAGCTTGCACGCAGGTCTGCAAAGAGTTTGGCAAGAATGAAAGGTAGTTGTCCAAAACTCGTTCTTTTCCAATAGAATAACCATGGAAAAGGCAGGAGAGTGGTAAAGTACTGTTTTCTCTAAGTCTGAAGGCTGCCCACACTGTGCCTGTGTGCTGCAGCTTGCATCTTCGCCTTTGGGAAGCTGCCGCTCGCCGATTCTCCCGGAGGCGAAGAAGCGGCTTCTTCGCACACAGAGCATTGTGGCGAGCGCAGGGAGCTCCTGAGAGCGGTTTGTGCCGAAAGAAGCCCGGGACCGGCACTTAGCTTCGGAGAGCTGCGTATCTGCGTCTTCTGCGTGTCTTGCCGCTCTACACTCAGCAAAAAGCTTTTCCAGCATATCTTGCAAGGAGAAACTCTGCCAGGAAAGAAAACATCCAAAATCTTGTTCTAAAGCTTGCACGGGTTCTGCAAAGAGTTTGGCAAGAATGAAAGGTAGTTGTCCAAAACTCGTTCTTTTCCAATAGAATAACCATGGAAAAGGCAGGAGAGTGGTAAAGTACTGTTTTCTCTAAGTCTGAAGGCTGCCCATGCTGTGCCTGTGTGCTGCAGCTTGCATCTTCGTCTTTGGGAAGCTGCCGCTCGCCGATTCTCCCGCAGGCGAAGAAGCGGCTTCTTCGCACACAGAGCATTGTGGCGAGCGCAGGGAGCTCCTGAGAGCGGTTTGTGCCGAAAGAAGCCCGGGACCGGCACTTAGCTTCGGAGAGCTGCGTATCTGCGTCTTCTGCGTGTCTTGCCGCTCTACACTCAGCAAAAAGCTTTTCCACCATATCTTGCAAGGAGAAACTCTGCCAGGAAAGAAAACATCCAAAATCTTGTTCTAAAGCTTGCACGGGGGTCTGCAAAGAGTTTGGCAAGAATGAAAGGTAGTTGTCCAAAACTCGTTCTTTTCCAATAGAATAACCATGGAAAAGGCAGGAGAGTGGTAAAGTACTGTTTTCTCTAAGTCTGAAGGCTGCCCACACTGTGCCTGTGTGCTGCAGCTTGCATCTTCGCCTTTGGGAAGCTGCCGCTCGCCGATTCTCCCGGAGGCGAAGAAACGGCTTCTTCGCACACAGAGCATTGTGGCGAGCGCAGGGAGCTCCTGAGAGCGGTTTGTGCCGAAAGAAGCCCGGGACCGGCACTTAGCTTCGGAGAGCTGCGTATCTGCGTCTTCTGCGTGTCTTGCCGCTCTACACTCAGCAAAAAGCTTTTCCACCATATCTTGCAAGAAGAAACTCTGCCAGGAAAGAAAACATCCAAAATCTTGTTCTAAAGCTTGCACGCAGGTCTGCAAAGAGTTTGGCAAGAATGAAAGGTAGTTGTCCAAAACTCGTTCTTTTCCAATAGAATAACCATGGAAAAGGCAGGAGAGTGGTAAAGTACTGTTTTCTCTAAGTCTGAAGGCTGCCCACACTGTGCCTGTGTGCTGCAGCTTGCATCTTCGCCTTTGGGAAGCTGCCGCTCGCCGATTCTCCCGGAGGCGAAGAAGCGGCTTCTTCGCACACAGAGCATTGTGGCGAGCGCAGGGAGCTCCTGAGAGCGGTTTGTGCCGAAAGAAGCCCGGGACCGGCACTTAGCTTCGGAGAGCTGCGTATCTGCGTCTTCTGCGTGTCTTGCCGCTCTACACTCAGCAAAAAGCTTTTCCAGCATATCTTGCAAGGAGAAACTCTGCCAGGAAAGAAAACATCCAAAATCTTGTTCTAAAGCTTGCACGGGTTCTGCAAAGAGTTTGGCAAGAATGAAAGGTAGTTGTCCAAAACTCGTTCTTTTCCAATAGAATAACCATGGAAAAGGCAGGAGAGTGGTAAAGTACTGTTTTCTCTAAGTCTGAAGGCTGCCCATGCTGTGCCTGTGTGCTGCAGCTTGCATCTTCGTCTTTGGGAAGCTGCCGCTCGCCGATTCTCCCGCAGGCGAAGAAGCGGCTTCTTCGCACACAGAGCATTGTGGCGAGCGCAGGGAGCTCCTGAGAGCGGTTTGTGCCGAAAGAAGCCCGGGACCGGCACTTAGCTTCGGAGAGCTGCGTATCTGCGTCTTCTGCGTGTCTTGCCGCTCTACACTCAGCCAAAACCTTTTCCACCATATCTTGCAAGGAGAAACTCTGCCAGGAAAGAAAACATCCAAAATCTTGTTCTAAAGCTTGCACGGGGGTCTGCAAAGAGTTTGGCAAGAATGAAAGGTAGTTGTCCAAAACTCGTTCTTTTCCAATAGAATAACCATGGAAAAGGCAGGAGAGTGGTAAAGTACTGTTTTCTCTAAGTCTGAAGGCTGCCCACACTGTGCCTGTGTGCTGCAGCTTGCATCTTCGCCTTTGGGAAGCTGCCGCTCGCCGATTCTCCCGGAGGCGAAGAAACGGCTTCTTCGCACACAGAGCATTGTGGCGAGCGCAGGGAGCTCCTGAGAGCGGTTTGTGCCGAAAGAAGCCCGGGACCGGCACTTAGCTTCGGAGAGCTGCGTATCTGCGTCTTCTGCGTGTCTTGCCGCTCTACACTCAGCCAAAAGCTTTTCCACCATATCTTGCAAGGAGAAACTCTGCCAGGAAAGAAAACATCCAAATTCTTGTTCTAAAGCTTGCACGGAGGTCTGCAAAGAGTTTGGCAAGAATGAAAGGTAGTTGTCCAAAACTCGTTCTTTTCCAATAGAATAACCATGGAAAAGGCAGGAGAGTGGTAAAGTACTGTTTTCTCTAAGTCTGAATGCTGCCCACACTGTGCCTGTGTGCTGCAGCTTGCATCTTCGCCTTTGGGAAGCTGCCGCTCGCCGATTCTCCCGGAGGCGAAGAAGCGGCTTCTTCGCACACAGAGCATTGTGGCGAGCGCAGGGAGCTCCTGAGAGCGGTTTGTGCCGAAAGAAGCCCGGGACCGGCACTTAGCTTCGGAGAGCTGCGTATCTGCGTCTTCTGCGTGTCTTGCCGCTCTACACTCAGCAAAAAGCTTTTCCACCATATCTTGCAAGAAGAAACTCTGCCAGGAAAGAAAACATCCAAAATCTTGTTCTAAAGCTTGCACGCAGGTCTGCAAAGAGTTTGGCAAGAATGAAAGGTAGTTGTCCAAAACTCGTTCTTTTCCAATAGAATAACCATGGAAAAGGCAGGAGAGTGGTAAAGTACTGTTTTCTCTAAGTCTGAAGGCTGCCCACACTGTGCCTGTGTGCTGCAGCTTGCATCTTCGCCTTTGGGAAGCTGCCGCTCGCCGATTCTCCCGGAGGCGAAGAAGCGGCTTCTTCGCACACAGAGCATTGTGGCGAGCGCAGGGAGCTCCTGAGAGCGGTTTGTGCCGAAAGAAGCCCGGGACCGGCACTTAGCTTCGGAGAGCTGCGTATCTGCGTCTTCTGCGTGTCTTGCCGCTCTACACTCAGCAAAAAGCTTTTCCAGCATATCTTGCAAGGAGAAACTCTGCCAGGAAAGAAAACATCCAAAATCTTGTTCTAAAGCTTGCACGGGTTCTGCAAAGAGTTTGGCAAGAATGAAAGGTAGTTGTCCAAAACTCGTTCTTTTCCAATAGAATAACCATGGAAAAGGCAGGAGAGTGGTAAAGTACTGTTTTCTCTAAGTCTGAAGGCTGCCCATGCTGTGCCTGTGTGCTGCAGCTTGCATCTTCGTCTTTGGGAAGCTGCCGCTCGCCGATTCTCCCGCAGGCGAAGAAGCGGCTTCTTCGCACACAGAGCATTGTGGCGAGCGCAGGGAGCTCCTGAGAGCGGTTTGTGCCGAAAGAAGCCCGGGACCGGCACTTAGCTTCGGAGAGCTGCGTATCTGCGTCTTCTGCGTGTCTTGCCGCTCTACACTCAGCAAAAAGCTTTTCCACCATATCTTGCAAGGAGAAACTCTGCCAGGAAAGAAAACATCCAAAATCTTGTTCTAAAGCTTGCACGGGGGTCTGCAAAGAGTTTGGCAAGAATGAAAGGTAGTTGTCCAAAACTCGTTCTTTTCCAATAGAATAACCATGGAAAAGGCAGGAGAGTGGTAAAGTACTGTTTTCTCTAAGTCTGAAGGCTGCCCACACTGTGCCTGTGTGCTGCAGCTTGCATCTTCGCCTTTGGGAAGCTGCCGCTCGCCGATTCTCCCGGAGGCGAAGAAACGGCTTCTTCGCACACAGAGCATTGTGGCGAGCGCAGGGAGCTCCTGAGAGCGGTTTGTGCCGAAAGAAGCCCGGGACCGGCACTTAGCTTCGGAGAGCTGCGTATCTGCGTCTTCTGCGTGTCTTGCCGCTCTACACTCAGCCAAAAGCTTTTCCACCATATCTTGCAAGGAGAAACTCTGCCAGGAAAGAAAACATCCAAATTCTTGTTCTAAAGCTTGCACGGAGGTCTGCAAAGAGTTTGGCAAGAATGAAAGGTAGTTGTCCAAAACTCGTTCTTTTCCAATAGAATAACCATGGAAAAGGCAGGAGAGTGGTAAAGTACTGTTTTCTCTAAGTCTGAAGGCTGCCCACACTGTGCCTGTGTGCTGCAGCTTGCATCTTCGCCTTTGGGAAGCTGCCGCTCGCCGATTCTCCCGCAGGCGAAGAAGCGGCTTCTTCGCACACAGAGCATTGTGGCGAGCGCAGGGAGCTCCTGAGAGCGGTTTGTGCCGAAAGAAGCCCGGGACCGGCACTTAGCTTCGGAGAGCTGCGTATCTGCGTCTTCTGCGTGTCTTGCCGCTCTACACTCAGCAAAAAGCTTTTCCACCATATCTTGCAAGGAGAAACTCTGCCAGGAAAGAAAACATCCAAAATCTTGTTCTAAAGCTTGCACGGGGGTCTGCAAAGAGTTTGGCAAGAATGAAAGGTAGTTGTCCAAAACTCGTTCTTTTCCAATAGAATAACCATGGAAAAGGCAGGAGAGTGGTAAAGTACTGTTTTCTCTAAGTCTGAAGGCTGCCCACACTGTGCCTGTGTGCTGCAGCTTGCATCTTCGCCTTTGGGAAGCTGCCGCTCGCCGATTCTCCCGCAGGCGAAGAAGCGGCTTCTTCACACACAGAGCATTGTGGCGAGCGCAGGGAGCTCCTGAGAGCGGTTTGTGCCGAAAGAAGCCCGGGACCGGCACTTAGCTTCGGAGAGCTGCGTATCTGCGTCTTCTGCGTGTCTTGCCGCTCTACACTCAGCAAAAAGCTTTTCCACCATATCTTGCAAGGAGAAACTCTGCCAGGAAAGAAAACATCCAAAATCTTGTTCTAAAGCTTGCACGGGGGTCTGCAAAGAGTTTGGCAAGAATGAAAGGTAGTTGTCCAAAACTCGTTCTTTTCCAATAGAATAACCATGGAAAAGGCAGGAGAGTGGTAAAGTACTGTTTTCTCTAAGTCTGAAGGCTGCCCACACTGTGCCTGTGTGCTGCAGCTTGCATCTTCGCCTTTGGGAAGCTGCCGCTCGCCGATTCTCCCGGAGGCGAAGAAGCGGCTTCTTCGCACACAGAGCATTGTGGCGAGCGCAGGGAGCTCCTGAGAGCGGTTTGTGCCGAAAGAAGCCCGGGACCGGCACTTAGCTTCGGAGAGCTGCGTATCTGCGTCTTCTGCGTGTCTTGCCGCTCTACACTCAGCAAAAAGCTTTTCCAGCATATCTTGCAAGGAGAAACTCTGCCAGGAAAGAAAACATCCAAAATCTTGTTCTAAAGCTTGCACGGGTTCTGCAAAGAGTTTGGCAAGAATGAAAGGTAGTTGTCCAAAACTCGTTCTTTTCCAATAGAATAACCATGGAAAAGGCAGGAGAGTGGTAAAGTACTGTTTTCTCTAAGTCTGAAGGCTGCCCATGCTGTGCCTGTGTGCTGCAGCTTGCATCTTCGTCTTTGGGAAGCTGCCGCTCGCCGATTCTCCCGGAGGCGAAGAAGCGGCTTCTTCGCACACAGAGCATTGTGGCGAGCGCAGGGAGCTCCTGAGAGCGGTTTGTGCCGAAAGAAGCCCGGGACCGGCACTTAGCTTCGGAGAGCTGCGTATCTGCGTCTTCTGCGTGTCTTGCCGCTCTACACTCAGCCAAAACCTTTTCCACCATATCTTGCAAGGAGAAACTCTGCCAGGAAAGAAAACATCCAAAATCTTGTTCTAAAGCTTGCACGGGGGTCTGCAAAGAGTTTGGCAAGAATGAAAGGTAGTTGTCCAAAACTCGTTCTTTTCCAATAGAATAACCATGGAAAAGGCAGGAGAGTGGTAAAGTACTGTTTTCTCTAAGTCTGAAGGCTGCCCATGCTGTGCCTGTGTGCTGCAGCTTGCATCTTCGTCTTTGGGAAGCTGCCGCTCGCCGATTCTCCCGGAGGCGAAGAAGCGGCTTCTTCGCACACAGAGCATTGTGGCGAGCGCAGGGAGCTCCTGAGAGCGGTTTGTGCCGAAAGAAGCCCGGGACCGGCACTTAGCTTCGGAGAGCTGCGTATCTGCGTCTTCTGCGTGTCTTGCCGCTCTACACTCAGCCAAAACCTTTTCCACCATATCTTGCAAGGAGAAACTCTGCCAGGAAAGAAAACATCCAAAATCTTGTTCTAAAGCTTGCACGGGGGTCTGCAAAGAGTTTGGCAAGAATGAAAGGTAGTTGTCCAAAACTCGTTCTTTTCCAATAGAATAACCATGGAAAAGGCAGGAGAGTGGTAAAGTACTGTTTTCTCTAAGTCTGAAGGCTGCCCACACTGTGCCTGTGTGCTGCAGCTTGCATCTTCGCCTTTGGGAAGCTGCCGCTCGCCGATTCTCCCGCAGGCGAAGAAGCGGCTTCTTCGCACACAGAGCATTGTGGCGAGCGCAGGGAGCTCCTGAGAGCGGTTTGTGCCGAAAGAAGCCCGGGACCGGCACTTAGCTTCGGAGAGCTGCGTATCTGCGTCTTCTGCGTGTCTTGCCGCTCTACACTCAGCCAAAAGCTTTTCCACCATATCTTGCAAGGAGAAACTCTGCCAGGAAAGAAAACATCCAAAATCTTGTTCTAAAGCTTGCACGGAGGTCTGCAAAGAGTTTGGCAAGAATGAAAGGTAGTTGTCCAAAACTCGTTCTTTTCCAATAGAATAACCATGGAAAAGGCAGGAGAGTGGTAAAGTACTGTTTTCTCTAAGTCTGAAGGCTGCCCACACTGTGCCTGTGTGCTGCAGCTTGCATCTTCGCCTTTGGGAAGCTGCCGCTCGCCGATTCTCCCGGAGGCGAAGAAGCGGCTTCTTCGCACACAGAGCATTGTGGCGAGCGCAGGGAGCTCCTGAGAGCGGTTTGTGCCGAAAGAAGCCCGGGACCGGCACTTAGCTTCGGAGAGCTGCGTATCTGCGTCTTCTGCGTGTCTTGCCGCTCTACACTCAGCAAAAAGCTTTTCCACCATATCTTGCAAGGAGAAACTCTGCCAGGAAAGAAAACATCCAAAATCTTGTTCTAAAGCTTGCACGGGGGTCTGCAAAGAGTTTGGCAAGAATGAAAGGTAGTTGTCCAAAACTCGTTCTTTTCCAATAGAATAACCATGGAAAAGGCAGGAGAGTGGTAAAGTACTGTTTTCTCTAAGTCTGAAGGCTGCCCACACTGTGCCTGCGTGCTGCAGCTTGCATCTTCGCCTTTGGGAAGCTGCCGCTCGCCGATTCTCCCGCAGGCGAAGAAGCGGCTTCTTCGCACACAGAGCATTGTGGCGAGCGCAGGGAGCTCCTGAGAGCGGTTTGTGCCGAAAGAAGCCCGGGACCGGCACTTAGCTTCGGAGAGCTGCGTATCTGCGTCTTCTGCGTGTCTTGCCGCTCTACACTCAGCCAAAAGCTTTTCCACCATATCTTGCAAGGAGAAACTCTGCCAGGAAAGAAAACATCCAAAATCTTGTTCTAAAGCTTGCACGGGGGTCTGCAAAGAGTTTGGCAAGAATGAAAGGTAGTTGTCCAAAACTCGTTCTTTTCCAATAGAATAACCATGGAAAAGGCAGGAGAGTGGTAAAGTACTGTTTTCTCTAAGTCTGAAGGCTGCCCACACTGTGCCTGCGTGCTGCAGCTTGCATCTTCGCCTTTGGGAAGCTGCCGCTCGCCGATTCTCCCGGAGGCGAAGAAGCGGCTTCTTCGCACACAGAGCATTGTGGCGAGCGCAGGGAGCTCCTGAGAGCGGTTTGTGCCGAAAGAAGCCCGGGACCGGCACTTAGCTTCGGAGAGCTGCGTATCTGCGTCTTCTGCGTGTCTTGCCGCTCTACACTCAGCCAAAAGCTTTTCCACCATATCTTGCAAGGAGAAACTCTGCCAGGAAAGAAAACATCCAAAATCTTGTTCTAAAGCTTGCACGGGGGTCTGCAAAGAGTTTGGCAAGAATGAAAGGTAGTTGTCCAAAACTCGTTCTTTTCCAATAGAATAACCATGGAAAAGGCAGGAGAGTGGTAAAGTACTGTTTTCTCTAAGTCTGAAGGCTGCCCACACTGTGCCTGCGTGCTGCAGCTTGCATCTTCGCCTTTGGGAAGCTGCCGCTCGCCGATTCTCCCGGAGGCGAAGAAGTGGCTTCTTCGCACACAGAGCATTGTGGCGAGCGCAGGGAGCTCCTGAGAGCGGTTTGTGCCGAAAGAAGCCCGGGACCGGCACTTAGCTTCGGAGAGCTGCGTATCTGCGTCTTCTGCGTGTCTTGCCGCTCTACACTCAGCCAAAAGCTTTTCCACCATATCTTGCAAGGAGAAACTCTGCCAGGAAAGAAAACATCCAAAATCTTGTTCTAAAGCTTGCACGGGGGTCTGCAAAGAGTTTGGCAAGAATGAAAGGTAGTTGTCCAAAACTCGTTCATTTCCAATAGAATAACCATGGAAAAGGCAGGAGAGTGGTAAAGTACTGTTTTCTCTAAGTCTGAAGGCTGCCCACGCTGTGCCTGTGTGCTGCAGCTTGCATCTTCGCCTTTGGGAAGCTGCCGCTCGCCGATTCTCCCGGAGGCGAAGAAGCGGCTTCTTCGCACACAGAGCATTGTGGCGAGCGCAGGGAGCTCCTGAGAGCGGTTTGTGCCGAAAGAAGCCCGGGACCGGCACTTAGCTTCGGAGAGCTGCGTATCTGCGTCTTCTGCGTGTCTTGCCGCTCTACACTCAGCCAAAAGCTTTTCCACCATATCTTGCAAGGAGAAACTCTGCCAGGAAAGAAAACATCCAAAATCTTGTTCTAAAGCTTGCACGGGGGTCTGCAAAGAGTTTGGCAAGAATGAAAGGTAGTTGTCCAAAACTCGTTCTTTTCCAATAGAATAACCATGGAAAAGGCAGGAGAGTGGTAAAGTACTGTTTTCTCTAAGTCTGAAGGCTGCCCACACTGTGCCTGCGTGCTGCAGCTTGCATCTTCGCCTTTGGGAAGCTGCCGCTCGCCGATTCTCCCGGAGGCGAAGAAGCGGCTTCTTCGCACACAGAGCATTGTGGCGAGCGCAGGGAGCTCCTGAGAGCGGTTTGTGCCGAAAGAAGCCCGGGACCGGCACTTAGCTTCGGAGAGCTGCGTATCTGCGTCTTCTGCGTGTCTTGCCGCTCTACACTCAGCCAAAAGCTTTTCCACCATATCTTGCAAGGAGAAACTCTGCCAGGAAAGAAAACATCCAAAATCTTGTTCTAAAGCTTGCACGGGGGTCTGCAAAGAGTTTGGCAAGAATGAAAGGTAGTTGTCCAAAACTCGTTCATTTCCAATAGAATAACCATGGAAAAGGCAGGAGAGTGGTAAAGTACTGTTTTCTCTAAGTCTGAAGGCTGCCCACGCTGTGCCTGTGTGCTGCAGCTTGCATCTTCGCCTTTGGGAAGCTGCCGCTCGCCGATTCTCCCGCAGGCGAAGAAGCGGCTTCTTCGCACACAGAGCATTGTGGCGAGCGCAGGGAGCTCCTGAGAGCGGTTTGTGCCGAAAGAAGCCCGGGACCGGCACTTAGCTTCGGAGAGCTGCGTATCTGCGTCTTCTGCGTGTCTTGCCGCTCTACACTCAGCAAAAAGCTTTTCCACCATATCTTGCAAGGAGAAACTCTGCCAGGAAAGAAAACATCCAAAATCTTGTTCTAAAGCTTGCACGCAGGTCTGCAAAGAGTTTGGCAAGAATGAAAGGTAGTTGTCCAAAACTCGTTCTTTTCCAATAGAATAACCATGGAAAAGGCAGGAGAGTGGTAAAGTACTGTTTTCTCTAAGTCTGAAGGCTGCCCACACTGTGCCTGTGTGCTGCAGCTTGCATCTTCGCCTTTGGGAAGCTGCCGCTCGCCGATTCTCCCGGAGGCGAAGAAGCGGCTTCTTCGCACACAGAGCATTGTGGCGAGCGCAGGGAGCTCCTGAGAGCGGTTTGTGCCGAAAGAAGCCCGGGACCGGCACTTAGCTTCGGAGAGCTGCGTATCTGCGTCTTCTGCGTGTCTTGCCGCTCTACACTCAGCCAAAAGCTTTTCCACCATATCTTGCAAGGAGAAACTCTGCCAGGAAAGAAAACATCCAAAATCTTGTTCTAAAGCTTGCACGGGGGTCTGCAAAGAGTTTGGCAAGAATGAAAGGTAGTTGTCCAAAACTCGTTCTTTTCCAATAGAATAACCATGGAAAAGGCAGGAGAGTGGTAAAGTACTGTTTTCTCTAAGTCTGAAGGCTGCCCACACTGTGCCTGTGTGCTGCAGCTTGCATCTTCGCCTTTGGGAAGCTGCCGCTCGCCGATTCTCCCGGAGGCGAAGAAGCGGCTTCTTCGCACACAGAGCATTGTGGCGAGCGCAGGGAGCTCCTGAGAGCGGTTTGTGCCGAAAGAAGCCCGGGACCGGCACTTAGCTTCGGAGAGCTGCGTATCTGCGTCTTCTGCGTGTCTTGCCGCTCTACACTCAGCCAAAAGCTTTTCCACCATATCTTGCAAGGAGAAACTCTGCCAGGAAAGAAAACATCCAAAATCTTGTTCTAAAGCTTGCACGGGGGTCTGCAAAGAGTTTGGCAAGAATGAAAGGTAGTTGTCCAAAACTCGTTCATTTCCAATAGAATAACCATGGAAAAGGCAGGAGAGTGGTAAAGTACTGTTTTCTCTAAGTCTGAAGGCTGCCCACGCTGTGCCTGTGTGCTGCAGCTTGCATCTTCGCCTTTGGGAAGCTGCCGCTCGCCGATTCTCCCGCAGGCGAAGAAGCGGCTTCTTCGCACACAGAGCATTGTGGCGAGCGCAGGGAGCTCCTGAGAGCGGTTTGTGCCGAAAGAAGCCCGGGACCGGCACTTAGCTTCGGAGAGCTGCGTATCTGCGTCTTCTGCGTGTCTTGCCGCTCTACACTCAGCCAAAAGCTTTTCCACCATATCTTGCAAGGAGAAACTCTGCCAGGAAAGAAAACATCCAAAATCTTGTTCTAAAGCTTGCACGGAGGTCTGCAAAGAGTTTGGCAAGAATGAAAGGTAGTTGTCCAAAACTCGTTCTTTTCCAATAGAATAACCATGGAAAAGGCAGGAGAGTGGTAAAGTACTGTTTTCTCTAAGTCTGAAGGCTGCCCACACTGTGCCTGTGTGCTGCAGCTTGCATCTTCGCCTTTGGGAAGCTGCCGCTCGCCGATTCTCCCGGAGGCGAAGAAGCGGCTTCTTCGCACACAGAGCATTGTGGCGAGCGCAGGGAGCTCCTGAGAGCGGTTTGTGCCGAAAGAAGCCCGGGACCGGCACTTAGCTTCGGAGAGCTGCGTATCTGCGTCTTCTGCGTGTCTTGCCGCTCTACACTCAGCCAAAAGCTTTTCCACCATATCTTGCAAGGAGAAACTCTGCCAGGAAAGAAAACATCCAAAATCTTGTTCTAAAGCTTGCACGCAGGTCTGCAAAGAGTTTGGCAAGAATGAAAGGTAGTTGTCCAAAACTCGTTCTTTTCCAATAGAATAACCATGGAAAAGGCAGGAGAGTGGTAAAGTACTGTTTTCTCTAAGTCTGAAGGCTGCCCACACTGTGCCTGTGTGCTGCAGCTTGCATCTTCGCCTTTGGGAAGCTGCCGCTCGCCGATTCTCCCGGAGGCGAAGAAGCGGCTTCTTCGCACACAGAGCATTGTGGCGAGCGCAGGGAGCTCCTGAGAGCGGTTTGTGCCGAAAGAAGCCCGGGACCGGCACTTAGCTTCGGAGAGCTGCGTATCTGCGTCTTCTGCGTGTCTTGCCGCTCTACACTCAGCCAAAAGCTTTTCCACCATATCTTGCAAGGAGAAACTCTGCCAGGAAAGAAAACATCCAAAATCTTGTTCTAAAGCTTGCACGGGGGTCTGCAAAGAGTTTGGCAAGAATGAAAGGTAGTTGTCCAAAACTCGTTCTTTTCCAATAGAATAACCATGGAAAAGGCAGGAGAGTGGTAAAGTACTGTTTTCTCTAAGTCTGAAGGCTGCCCACACTGTGCCTGTGTGCTGCAGCTTGCATCTTCGCCTTTGGGAAGCTGCCGCTCGCCGATTCTCCCGGAGGCGAAGAAGCGGCTTCTTCGCACACAGAGCATTGTGGCGAGCGCAGGGAGCTCCTGAGAGCGGTTTGTGCCGAAAGAAGCCCGGGACCGGCACTTAGCTTCGGAGAGCTGCGTATCTGCGTCTTCTGCGTGTCTTGCCGCTCTACACTCAGCCAAAAGCTTTTCCACCATATCTTGCAAGGAGAAACTCTGCCAGGAAAGAAAACATCCAAAATCTTGTTCTAAAGCTTGCACGGGGGTCTGCAAAGAGTTTGGCAAGAATGAAAGGTAGTTGTCCAAAACTCGTTCATTTCCAATAGAATAACCATGGAAAAGGCAGGAGAGTGGTAAAGTACTGTTTTCTCTAAGTCTGAAGGCTGCCCACGCTGTGCCTGTGTGCTGCAGCTTGCATCTTCGCCTTTGGGAAGCTGCCGCTCGCCGATTCTCCCGCAGGCGAAGAAGCGGCTTCTTCGCACACAGAGCATTGTGGCGAGCGCAGGGAGCTCCTGAGAGCGGTTTGTGCCGAAAGAAGCCCGGGACCGGCACTTAGCTTCGGAGAGCTGCGTATCTGCGTCTTCTGCGTGTCTTGCCGCTCTACACTCAGCCAAAAGCTTTTCCACCATATCTTGCAAGGAGAAACTCTGCCAGGAAAGAAAACATCCAAAATCTTGTTCTAAAGCTTGCACGGAGGTCTGCAAAGAGTTTGGCAAGAATGAAAGGTAGTTGTCCAAAACTCGTTCTTTTCCAATAGAATAACCATGGAAAAGGCAGGAGAGTGGTAAAGTACTGTTTTCTCTAAGTCTGAAGGCTGCCCACACTGTGCCTGTGTGCTGCAGCTTGCATCTTCGCCTTTGGGAAGCTGCCGCTCGCCGATTCTCCCGGAGGCGAAGAAGCGGCTTCTTCGCACACAGAGCATTGTGGCGAGCGCAGGGAGCTCCTGAGAGCGGTTTGTGCCGAAAGAAGCCCGGGACCGGCACTTAGCTTCGGAGAGCTGCGTATCTGCGTCTTCTGCGTGTCTTGCCGCTCTACACTCAGCAAAAAGCTTTTCCACCATATCTTGCAAGGAGAAACTCTGCCAGGAAAGAAAACATCCAAAATCTTGTTCTAAAGCTTGCACGGGGGTCTGTAAAGAGTTTGGCAAGAATGAAAGGTAGTTGTCCAAAACTCGTTCTTTTCCAATAGAATAACCATGGAAAAGGCAGGAGAGTGGTAAAGTACTGTTTTCTCTAAGTCTGAAGGCTGCCCACACTGTGCCTGCGTGCTGCAGCTGGCATCTTCGCCTTTGGGAAGCTGCCGCTCGCCGATTCTCCCGCAGGCGAAGAAGCGGCTTCTTCGCACACAGAGCATTGTGGCGAGCGCAGGGAGCTCCTGAGAGCGGTTTGTGCCGAAAGAAGCCCGGGACCGGCACTTAGCTTCGGAGAGCTGCGTATCTGCGTCTTCTGCGTGTCTTGCCGCTCTACACTCAGCCAAAAGCTTTTCCACCATATCTTGCAAGGAGAAACTCTGCCAGGAAAGAAAACATCCAAAATCTTGTTCTAAAGCTTGCACGGGGGTCTGCAAAGAGTTTGGCAAGAATGAAAGGTAGTTGTCCAAAACTCGTTCTTTTCCAATAGAATAACCATGGAAAAGGCAGGAGAGTGGTAAAGTACTGTTTTCTCTAAGTCTGAAGGCTGCCCACACTGTGCCTGCGTGCTGCAGCTTGCATCTTCGCCTTTGGGAAGCTGCCGCTCGCCGATTCTCCCGGAGGCGAAGAAGCGGCTTCTTCGCACACAGAGCATTGTGGCGAGCGCAGGGAGCTCCTGAGAGCGGTTTGTGCCGAAAGAAGCCCGGGACCGGCACTTAGCTTCGGAGAGCTGCGTATCCGCGTCTTCTGCGTGTCTTGCCGCTCTACACTCAGCAAAAAGCTTTTCCACCATATCTTGCAAGGAGAAACTCTGCCAGGAAAGAAAACATCCAAAATCTTGTTCTAAAGCTTGCACGGGGGTCTGCAAAGAGTTTGGCAAGAATGAAAGGTAGTTGTCCAAAACTCGTTCTTTTCCAATAGAATATAACCATGGAAAAGGCAGGAGAGTGGTAAAGTACTGTTTTCTCTAAGTCTGAAGGCTGCCCACGCTGTGCCTGTGTGCTGCAGCTTGCATCTTCGCCTTTGGGAAGCTGCCGCTCGCCGATTCTCCCGCAGGCGAAGAGCGGCTTCTTCGCACACAGAGCATTGTGGCGAGCGCAGGGAGCTCCTGAGAGCGGTTTGTGCCGAAAGAAGCCCGGGACCGGCACTTAGCTTCGGAGAGCTGCGTATCTGCGTCTTCTGCGTGTCTTGCCGCTCTACACTCAGCCAAAAGCTTTTCCACCATATCTTGCAAGGAGAAACTCTGCCAGGAAAGAAAACATCCAAAATCTTGTTCTAAAGCTTGCACGGAGGTCTGCAAAGAGTTTGGCAAGAATGAAAGGTAGTTGTCCAAAACTCGTTCTTTTCCATAGAATAACCATGGAAAAGGCAGGAGAGTGGTAAAGTACTGTTTTCTCTAAGTCTGAAGGCTGCCCACACTGTGCCTGTGTGCTGCAGCTTGCATCTTCGCCTTTGGGAAGCTGCCGCTCGCCGATTCTCCCGGAGGCGAAGAAGCGGCTTCTTCGCACACAGAGCATTGTGGCGAGCGCAGGGAGCTCCTGAGAGCGGTTTGTGCCGAAAGAAGCCCGGGACCGGCACTTAGCTTCGGAGAGCTGCGTATCTGCGTCTTCTGCGTGTCTTGCCGCTCTACACTCAGCCAAAAGCTTTTCCACCATATCTTGCAAGGAGAAACTCTGCCAGGAAAGAAAACATCCAAAATCTTGTTCTAAAGCTTGCACGGGGGTCTGTAAAGAGTTTGGCAAGAATGAAAGGTAGTTGTCCAAAACTCGTTCTTTTCCAATAGAATAACCATGGAAAAGGCAGGAGAGTGGTAAAGTACTGTTTTCTCTAAGTCTGAAGGCTGCCCACACTGTGCCTGCGTGCTGCAGCTTGCATCTTCGCCTTTGGGAAGCTGCCGCTCGCCGATTCTCCCGGAGGCGAAGAAGCGGCTTCTTCGCACACAGAGCATTGTGGCGAGCGCAGGGAGCTCCTGAGAGCGGTTTGTGCCGAAAGAAGCCCGGGACCGGCACTTAGCTTCGGAGAGCTGCGTATCTGCGTCTTCTGCGTGTCTTGCCGCTCTACACTCAGCCAAAAGCTTTTCCACCATATCTTGCAAGGAGAAACTCTGCCAGGAAAGAAAACATCCAAAATCTTGTTCTAAAGCTTGCACGGGGGTCTGCAAAGAGTTTGGCAAGAATGAAAGGTAGTTGTCCAAAACTCGTTCTTTTCCAATAGAATAACCATGGAAAAGGCAGGAGAGTGGTAAAGTACTGTTTTCTCGAAGTCTGAAGCCTGCCCACACTGTGCCTGCGTGCTGCAGCTTGCATCTTCGCCTTTGGGAAGCTGCCGCTCGCCGATTCTCCCGGAGGCGAAGAAGCGGCTTCTTCGCACACAGAGCATTGTGGCGAGCGCAGGGAGCTCCTGAGAGCGGTTTGTGCCGAAAGAAGCCCGGGACCGGCACTTAGCTTCGGAGAGCTGCGTATCTGCGTCTTCTGCGTGTCTTGCCGCTCTACACTCAGCCAAAAGCTTTTCCACCATATCTTGCAAGGAGAAACTCTGCCAGGAAAGAAAACATCCAAAATCTTGTTCTAAAGCTTGCACGGGGGTCTGCAAAGAGTTTGGCAAGAATGAAAGGTAGTTGTCCAAAACTCGTTCTTTTCCAATAGAATAACCATGGAAAAGGCAGGAGAGTGGTAAAGTACTGTTTTCTCTAAGTCTGAAGGCTGCCCACACTGTGCCTGCGTGCTGCAGCTTGCATCTTCGCCTTTGGGAAGCTGCCGCTCGCCGATTCTCCCGGAGGCGAAGAAGCGGCTTCTTCGCACACAGAGCATTGTGGCGAGCGCAGGGAGCTCCTGAGAGCGGTTTGTGCCGAAAGAAGCCCGGGACCGGCACTTAGCTTCGGAGAGCTGCGTATCTGCGTCTTCTGCGTGTCTTGCCGCTCTACACTCAGCCAAAAGCTTTTCCACCATATCTTGCAAGGAGAAACTCTGCCAGGAAAGAAAACATCCAAAATCTTGTTCTAAAGCTTGCACGGGGGTCTGCAAAGAGTTTGGCAAGAATGAAAGGTAGTTGTCCAAAACTCGTTCTTTTCCAATAGAATAACCATGGAAAAGGCAGGAGAGTGGTAAAGTACTGTTTTCTCTAAGTCTGAAGGCTGCCCACACTGTGCCTGCGTGCTGCAGCTTGCATCTTCGCCTTTGGGAAGCTGCCGCTCGCCGATTCTCCCGGAGGCGAAGAAGCGGCTTCTTCGCACACAGAGCATTGTGGCGAGCGCAGGGAGCTCCTGAGAGCGGTTTGTGCCGAAAGAAGCCCGGGACCGGCACTTAGCTTCGGAGAGCTGCGTATCTGCGTCTTCTGCGTGTCTTGCCGCTCTACACTCAGCCAAAAGCTTTTCCACCATATCTTGCAAGGAGAAACTCTGCCAGGAAAGAAAACATCCAAAATCTTGTTCTAAAGCTTGCACGGGGGTCTGCAAAGAGTTTGGCAAGAATGAAAGGTAGTTGTCCAAAACTCGTTCATTTCCAATAGAATAACCATGGAAAAGGCAGGAGAGTGGTAAAGTACTGTTTTCTCTAAGTCTGAAGGCTGCCCACACTGTGCCTGCGTGCTGCAGCTTGCATCTTCGCCTTTGGGAAGCTGCCGCTCGCCGATTCTCCCGCAGGCGAAGAAGCGGCTTCTTCGCACACAGAGCATTGTGGCGAGCGCAGGGAGCTCCTGAGAGCGGTTTGTGCCGAAAGAAGCCCGGGACCGGCACTTAGCTTCGGAGAGCTGCGTATCTGCGTCTTCTGCGTGTCTTGCCGCTCTACACTCAGCCAAAAGCTTTTCCACCATATCTTGCAAGGAGAAACTCTGCCAGGAAAGAAAACATCCAAAATCTTGTTCTAAAGCTTGCACGGGGGTCTGCAAAGAGTTTGGCAAGAATGAAAGGTAGTTGTCCAAAACTCGTTCTTTTCCAATAGAATAACCATGGAAAAGGCAGGAGAGTGGTAAAGTACTGTTTTCTCGAAGTCTGAAGGCTGCCCACACTGTGCCTGCGTGCTGCAGCTTGCATCTTCGCCTTTGGGAAGCTGCCGCTCGCCGATTCTCCCGGAGGCGAAGAAGCGGCTTCTTCGCACACAGAGCATTGTGGCGAGCGCAGGGAGCTCCTGAGAGCGGTTTGTGCCGAAAGAAGCCCGGGACCGGCACTTAGCTTCGGAGAGCTGCGTATCTGCGTCTTCTGCGTGTCTTGCCGCTCTACACTCAGCCAAAAGCTTTTCCACCATATCTTGCAAGGAGAAACTCTGCCAGGAAAGAAAACATCCAAAATCTTGTTCTAAAGCTTGCACGGGGGTCTGCAAAGAGTTTGGCAAGAATGAAAGGTAGTTGTCCAAAACTCGTTCTTTTCCAATAGAATAACCATGGAAAAGGCAGGAGAGTGGTAAAGTACTGTTTTCTCTAAGTCTGAAGGCTGCCCACACTGTGCCTGCGTGCTGCAGCTTGCATCTTCGCCTTTGGGAAGCTGCCGCTCGCCGATTCTCCCGGAGGCGAAGAAGCGGCTTCTTCGCACACAGAGCATTGTGGCGAGCGCAGGGAGCTCCTGAGAGCGGTTTGTGCCGAAAGAAGCCCGGGACCGGCACTTAGCTTCGGAGAGCTGCGTATCTGCGTCTTCTGCGTGTCTTGCCGCTCTACACTCAGCCAAAAGCTTTTCCACCATATCTTGCAAGGAGAAACTCTGCCAGGAAAGAAAACATCCAAAATCTTGTTCTAAAGCTTGCACGGGGGTCTGCAAAGAGTTTGGCAAGAATGAAAGGTAGTTGTCCAAAACTCGTTCATTTCCAATAGAATAACCATGGAAAAGGCAGGAGAGTGGTAAAGTACTGTTTTCTCTAAGTCTGAAGGCTGCCCACGCTGTGCCTGTGTGCTGCAGCTTGCATCTTCGCCTTTGGGAAGCTGCCGCTCGCCGATTCTCCCGCAGGCGAAGAAGCGGCTTCTTCGCACACAGAGCATTGTGGCGAGCGCAGGGAGCTCCTGAGAGCGGTTTGTGCCGAAAGAAGCCCGGGACCGGCACTTAGCTTCGGAGAGCTGCGTATCTGCGTCTTCTGCGTGTCTTGCCGCTCTACACTCAGCCAAAAGCTTTTCCACCATATCTTGCAAGGAGAAACTCTGCCAGGAAAGAAAACATCCAAAATCTTGTTCTAAAGCTTGCACGGAGGTCTGCAAAGAGTTTGGCAAGAATGAAAGGTAGTTGTCCAAAACTCGTTCTTTTCCAATAGAATAACCATGGAAAAGGCAGGAGAGTGGTAAAGTACTGTTTTCTCTAAGTCTGAAGGCTGCCCACACTGTGCCTGTGTGCTGCAGCTTGCATCTTCGCCTTTGGGAAGCTGCCGCTCGCCGATTCTCCCGGAGGCGAAGAAGCGGCTTCTTCGCACACAGAGCATTGTGGCGAGCGCAGGGAGCTCCTGAGAGCGGTTTGTGCCGAAAGAAGCCCGGGACCGGCACTTAGCTTCGGAGAGCTGCGTATCTGCGTCTTCTGCGTGTCTTGCCGCTCTACACTCAGCAAAAAGCTTTTCCACCATATCTTGCAAGGAGAAACTCTGCCAGGAAAGAAAACATCCAAAATCTTGTTCTAAAGCTTGCACGGGGGTCTGTAAAGAGTTTGGCAAGAATGAAAGGTAGTTGTCCAAAACTCGTTCTTTTCCAATAGAATAACCATGGAAAAGGCAGGAGAGTGGTAAAGTACTGTTTTCTCTAAGTCTGAATGCTGCCCACGCTGTGCCTGTGTGCTGCAGCTTGCATCTTCGCCTTTGGGAAGCTGCCGCTCGCCGATTCTCCCGCAGGCGAAGAAGCGGCTTCTTCGCACACAGAGCATTGTGGCGAGCGCAGGGAGCTCCTGAGAGCGGTTTGTGCCGAAAGAAGCCCGGGACCGGCACTTAGCTTCGGAGAGCTGCGTATCTGCGTCTTCTGCGTGTCTTGCCGCTCTACACTCAGCCAAAAGCTTTTCCACCATATCTTGCAAGGAGAAACTCTGCCAGGAAAGAAAACATCCAAAATCTTGTTCTAAAGCTTGCACGGAGGTCTGCAAAGAGTTTGGCAAGAATGAAAGGTAGTTGTCCAAAACTCGTTCTTTTCCAATAGAATAACCATGGAAAAGGCAGGAGAGTGGTAAAGTACTGTTTTCTCTAAGTCTGAAGGCTGCCCACACTGTGCCTGTGTGCTGCAGCTTGCATCTTCGCCTTTGGGAAGCTGCCGCTCGCCGATTCTCCCGGAGGCGAAGAAGCGGCTTCTTCGCACACAGAGCATTGTGGCGAGCGCAGGGAGCTCCTGAGAGCGGTTTGTGCCGAAAGAAGCCCGGGACCGGCACTTAGCTTCGGAGAGCTGCGTATCTGCGTCTTCTGCGTGTCTTGCCGCTCTACACTCAGCAAAAAGCTTTTCCACCATATCTTGCAAGGAGAAACTCTGCCAGGAAAGAAAACATCCAAAATCTTGTTCTAAAGCTTGCACGGGGGTCTGTAAAGAGTTTGGCAAGAATGAAAGGTAGTTGTCCAAAACTCGTTCTTTTCCAATAGAATAACCATGGAAAAGGCAGGAGAGTGGTAAAGTACTGTTTTCTCTAAGTCTGAAGGCTGCCCACACTGTGCCTGCGTGCTGCAGCTTGCATCTTCGCCTTTGGGAAGCTGCCGCTCGCCGATTCTCCCGCAGGCGAAGAAGCGGCTTCTTCGCACACAGAGCATTGTGGCGAGCGCAGGGAGCTCCTGAGAGCGGTTTGTGCCGAAAGAAGCCCGGGACCGGCACTTAGCTTCGGAGAGCTGCGTATCTGCGTCTTCTGCGTGTCTTGCCGCTCTACACTCAGCCAAAAGCTTTTCCACCATATCTTGCAAGGAGAAACTCTGCCAGGAAAGAAAACATCCAAAATCTTGTTCTAAAGCTTGCACGGGGGTCTGCAAAGAGTTTGGCAAGAATGAAAGGTAGTTGTCCAAAACTCGTTCTTTTCCAATAGAATAACCATGGAAAAGGCAGGAGAGTGGTAAAGTACTGTTTTCTCTAAGTCTGAAGGCTGCCCACACTGTGCCTGCGTGCTGCAGCTTGCATCTTCGCCTTTGGGAAGCTGCCGCTCGCCGATTCTCCCGGAGGCGAAGAAGCGGCTTCTTCGCACACAGAGCATTGTGGCGAGCGCAGGGAGCTCCTGAGAGCGGTTTGTGCCGAAAGAAGCCCGGGACCGGCACTTAGCTTCGGAGAGCTGCGTATCTGCGTCTTCTGCGTGTCTTGCCGCTCTACACTCAGCCAAAAGCTTTTCCACCATATCTTGCAAGGAGAAACTCTGCCAGGAAAGAAAACATCCAAAATCTTGTTCTAAAGCTTGCACGGGGGTCTGCAAAGAGTTTGGCAAGAATGAAAGGTAGTTGTCCAAAACTCGTTCATTTCCAATAGAATAACCATGGAAAAGGCAGGAGAGTGGTAAAGTACTGTTTTCTCTAAGTCTGAAGGCTGCCCACGCTGTGCCTGTGTGCTGCAGCTTGCATCTTCGCCTTTGGGAAGCTGCCGCTCGCCGATTCTCCCGCAGGCGAAGAAGCGGCTTCTTCGCACACAGAGCATTGTGGCGAGCGCAGGGAGCTCCTGAGAGCGGTTTGTGCCGAAAGAAGCCCGGGACCGGCACTTAGCTTCGGAGAGCTGCGTATCTGCGTCTTCTGCGTGTCTTGCCGCTCTACACTCAGCCAAAAGCTTTTCCACCATATCTTGCAAGGAGAAACTCTGCCAGGAAAGAAAACATCCAAAATCTTGTTCTAAAGCTTGCACGGAGGTCTGCAAAGAGTTTGGCAAGAATGAAAGGTAGTTGTCCAAAACTCGTTCTTTTCCAATAGAATAACCATGGAAAAGGCAGGAGAGTGGTAAAGTACTGTTTTCTCTAAGTCTGAAGGCTGCCCACACTGTGCCTGTGTGCTGCAGCTTGCATCTTCGCCTTTGGGAAGCTGCCGCTCGCCGATTCTCCCGGAGGCGAAGAAGCGGCTTCTTCGCACACAGAGCATTGTGGCGAGCGCAGGGAGCTCCTGAGAGCGGTTTGTGCCGAAAGAAGCCCGGGACCGGCACTTAGCTTCGGAGAGCTGCGTATCTGCGTCTTCTGCGTGTCTTGCCGCTCTACACTCAGCAAAAAGCTTTTCCACCATATCTTGCAAGGAGAAACTCTGCCAGGAAAGAAAACATCCAAAATCTTGTTCTAAAGCTTGCACGGGGGTCTGTAAAGAGTTTGGCAAGAATGAAAGGTAGTTGTCCAAAACTCGTTCTTTTCCAATAGAATAACCATGGAAAAGGCAGGAGAGTGGTAAAGTACTGTTTTCTCTAAGTCTGAAGGCTGCCCACGCTGTGCCTGTGTGCTGCAGCTTGCATCTTCGCCTTTGGGAAGCTGCCGCTCGCCGATTCTCCCGCAGGCGAAGAAGCGGCTTCTTCGCACACAGAGCATTGTGGCGAGCGCAGGGAGCTCCTGAGAGCGGTTTGTGCCGAAAGAAGCCCGGGACCGGCACTTAGCTTCGGAGAGCTGCGTATCTGCGTCTTCTGCGTGTCTTGCCGCTCTACACTCAGCCAAAAGCTTTTCCACCATATCTTGCAAGGAGAAACTCTGCCAGGAAAGAAAACATCCAAAATCTTGTTCTAAAGCTTGCACGGAGGTCTGCAAAGAGTTTGGCAAGAATGAAAGGTAGTTGTCCAAAACTCGTTCTTTTCCAATAGAATAACCATGGAAAAGGCAGGAGAGTGGTAAAGTACTGTTTTCTCTAAGTCTGAAGGCTGCCCACGCTGTGCCTGTGTGCTGCAGCTTGCATCTTCGCCTTTGGGAAGCTGCCGCTCGCCGATTCTCCCGGAGGCGAAGAAGCGGCTTCTTCGCACACAGAGCATTGTGGCGAGCGCAGGGAGCTCCTGAGAGCGGTTTGTGCCGAAAGAAGCCCGGGACCGGCACTTAGCTTCGGAGAGCTGCGTATCTGCGTCTTCTGCGTGTCTTGCCGCTCTACACTCAGCAAAAAGCTTTTCCACCATATCTTGCAAGGAGAAACTCTGCCAGGAAAGAAAACATCCAAAATCTTGTTCTAAAGCTTGCACGGGGGTCTGCAAAGAGTTTGGCAAGAATGAAAGGTAGTTGTCCAAAACTCGTTCTTTTCCAATAGAATAACCATGGAAAAGGCAGGAGAGTGGTAAAGTACTGTTTTCTCTAAGTCTGAAGGCTGCCCACACTGTGCCTGTGTGCTGCAGCTTGCATCTTCGCCTTTGGGAAGCTGCCGCTCGCCGATTCTCCCGGAGGCGAAGAAGCGGCTTCTTCGCACACAGAGCATTGTGGCGAGCGCAGGGAGCTCCTGAGAGCGGTTTGTGCCGAAAGAAGCCCGGGACCGGCACTTAGCTTCGGAGAGCTGCGTATCTGCGTCTTCTGCGTGTCTTGCCGCTCTACACTCAGCCAAAAGCTTTTCCACCATATCTTGCAAGGAGAAACTCTGCCAGGAAAGAAAACATCCAAAATCTTGTTCTAAAGCTTGCACGGGGGTCTGCAAAGAGTTTGGCAAGAATGAAAGGTAGTTGTCCAAAACTCGTTCATTTCCAATAGAATAACCATGGAAAAGGCAGGAGAGTGGTAAAGTACTGTTTTCTCTAAGTCTGAAGGCTGCCCACGCTGTGCCTGTGTGCTGCAGCTTGCATCTTCGCCTTTGGGAAGCTACCGCTCGCCGATTCTCCCGCAGGCGAAGAAGCGGCTTCTTCGCACACAGAGCATTGTGGCGAGCGCAGGGAGCTCCTGAGAGCGGTTTGTGCCGAAAGAAGCCCGGGACCGGCACTTAGCTTCGGAGAGCTGCGTATCTGCGTCTTCTGCGTGTCTTGCCGCTCTACACTCAGCCAAAAGCTTTTCCACCATATCTTGCAAGGAGAAACTCTGCCAGGAAAGAAAACATCCAAAATCTTGTTCTAAAGCTTGCACGGAGGTCTGCAAAGAGTTTGGCAAGAATGAAAGGTAGTTGTCCAAAACTCGTTCTTTTCCAATAGAATAACCATGGAAAAGGCAGGAGAGTGGTAAAGTACTGTTTTCTCTAAGTCTGAAGGCTGCCCACACTGTGCCTGTGTGCTGCAGCTTGCATCTTCGCCTTTGGGAAGCTGCCGCTCGCCGATTCTCCCGGAGGCGAAGAAGCGGCTTCTTCGCACACAGAGCATTGTGGCGAGCGCAGGGAGCTCCTGAGAGCGGTTTGTGCCGAAAGAAGCCCGGGACCGGCACTTAGCTTCGGAGAGCTGCGTATCTGCGTCTTCTGCGTGTCTTGCCGCTCTACACTCAGCAAAAAGCTTTTCCACCATATCTTGCAAGGAGAAACTCTGCCAGGAAAGAAAACATCCAAAATCTTGTTCTAAAGCTTGCACGGGGGTCTGTAAAGAGTTTGGCAAGAATGAAAGGTAGTTGTCCAAAACTCGTTCTTTTCCAATAGAATAACCATGGAAAAGGCAGGAGAGTGGTAAAGTACTGTTTTCTCTAAGTCTGAAGGCTGCCCACACTGTGCCTGCGTGCTGCAGCTTGCATCTTCGCCTTTGGGAAGCTGCCGCTCGCCGATTCTCCCGCAGGCGAAGAAGCGGCTTCTTCGCACACAGAGCATTGTGGCGAGCGCAGGGAGCTCCTGAGAGCGGTTTGTGCCGAAAGAAGCCCGGGACCGGCACTTAGCTTCGGAGAGCTGCGTATCTGCGTCTTCTGCGTGTCTTGCCGCTCTACACTCAGCCAAAAGCTTTTCCACCATATCTTGCAAGGAGAAACTCTGCCAGGAAAGAAAACATCCAAAATCTTGTTCTAAAGCTTGCACGGAGGTCTGCAAAGAGTTTGGCAAGAATGAAAGGTAGTTGTCCAAAACTCGTTCTTTTCCAATAGAATAACCATGGAAAAGGCAGGAGAGTGGTAAAGTACTGTTTTCTCTAAGTCTGAAGGCTGCCCACACTGTGCCTGCGTGCTGCAGCTTGCATCTTCGCCTTTGGGAAGCTGCCGCTCGCCGATTCTCCCGGAGGCGAAGAAGCGGCTTCTTCGCACACAGAGCATTGTGGCGAGCGCAGGGAGCTCCTGAGAGCGGTTTGTGCCGAAAGAAGCCCGGGACCGGCACTTAGCTTCGGAGAGCTGCGTATCTGCGTCTTCTGCGTGTCTTGCCGCTCTACACTCAGCCAAAAGCTTTTCCACCATATCTTGCAAGGAGAAACTCTGCCAGGAAAGAAAACATCCAAAATCTTGTTCTAAAGCTTGCACGGGGGTCTGCAAAGAGTTTGGCAAGAATGAAAGGTAGTTGTCCAAAACTCGTTCATTTCCAATAGAATAACCATGGAAAAGGCAGGAGAGTGGTAAAGTACTGTTTTCTCTAAGTCTGAAGGCTGCCCACGCTGTGCCTGTGTGCTGCAGCTTGCATCTTCGCCTTTGGGAAGCTGCCGCTCGCCGATTCTCCCGCAGGCGAAGAAGCGGCTTCTTCGCACACAGAGCATTGTGGCGAGCGCAGGGAGCTCCTGAGAGCGGTTTGTGCCGAAAGAAGCCCGGGACCGGCACTTAGCTTCGGAGAGCTGCGTATCTGCGTCTTCTGCGTGTCTTGCCGCTCTACACTCAGCAAAAAGCTTTTCCACCATATCTTGCAAGGAGAAACTCTGCCAGGAAAGAAAACATCCAAAATCTTGTTCTAAAGCTTGCACGGGGGTCTGTAAAGAGTTTGGCAAGAATGAAAGGTAGTTGTCCAAAACTCGTTCTTTTCCAATAGAATAACCATGGAAAAGGCAGGAGAGTGGTAAAGTACTGTTTTCTCTAAGTCTGAAGGCTGCCCACACTGTGCCTGCGTGCTGCAGCTGGCATCTTCGCCTTTGGGAAGCTGCCGCTCGCCGATTCTCCCGCAGGCGAAGAAGCGGCTTCTTCGCACACAGAGCATTGTGGCGAGCGCAGGGAGCTCCTGAGAGCGGTTTGTGCCGAAAGAAGCCCGGGACCGGCACTTAGCTTCGGAGAGCTGCGTATCTGCGTCTTCTGCGTGTCTTGCCGCTCTACACTCAGCCAAAAGCTTTTCCACCATATCTTGCAAGGAGAAACTCTGCCAGGAAAGAAAACATCCAAAATCTTGTTCTAAAGCTTGCACGGGGGTCTGCAAAGAGTTTGGCAAGAATGAAAGGTAGTTGTCCAAAACTCGTTCTTTTCCAATAGAATAACCATGGAAAAGGCAGGAGAGTGGTAAAGTACTGTTTTCTCTAAGTCTGAAGGCTGCCCACACTGTGCCTGCGTGCTGCAGCTTGCATCTTCGCCTTTGGGAAGCTGCCGCTCGCCGATTCTCCCGGAGGCGAAGAAGCGGCTTCTTCGCACACAGAGCATTGTGGCGAGCGCAGGGAGCTCCTGAGAGCGGTTTGTGCCGAAAGAAGCCCGGGACCGGCACTTAGCTTCGGAGAGCTGCGTATCCGCGTCTTCTGCGTGTCTTGCCGCTCTACACTCAGCAAAAAGCTTTTCCACCATATCTTGCAAGGAGAAACTCTGCCAGGAAAGAAAACATCCAAAATCTTGTTCTAAAGCTTGCACGGGGGTCTGCAAAGAGTTTGGCAAGAATGAAAGGTAGTTGTCCAAAACTCGTTCATTTCCAATAGAATAACCATGGAAAAGGCAGGAGAGTGGTAAAGTACTGTTTTCTCTAAGTCTGAAGGCTGCCCACGCTGTGCCTGTGTGCTGCAGCTTGCATCTTCGCCTTTGGGAAGCTGCCGCTCGCCGATTCTCCCGCAGGCGAAGAAGCGGCTTCTTCGCACACAGAGCATTGTGGCGAGCGCAGGGAGCTCCTGAGAGCGGTTTGTGCCGAAAGAAGCCCGGGACCGGCACTTAGCTTCGGAGAGCTGCGTATCTGCGTCTTCTGCGTGTCTTGCCGCTCTACACTCAGCCAAAAGCTTTTCCACCATATCTTGCAAGGAGAAACTCTGCCAGGAAAGAAAACATCCAAAATCTTGTTCTAAAGCTTGCACGGAGGTCTGCAAAGAGTTTGGCAAGAATGAAAGGTAGTTGTCCAAAACTCGTTCTTTTCCAATAGAATAACCATGGAAAAGGCAGGAGAGTGGTAAAGTACTGTTTTCTCTAAGTCTGAAGGCTGCCCACACTGTGCCTGCGTGCTGCAGCTTGCATCTTCGCCTTTGGGAAGCTGCCGCTCGCCGATTCTCCCGGAGGCGAAGAAGCGGCTTCTTCGCACACAGAGCATTGTGGCGAGCGCAGGGAGCTCCTGAGAGCGGTTTGTGCCGAAAGAAGCCCGGGACCGGCACTTAGCTTCGGAGAGCTGCGTATCTGCGTCTTCTGCGTGTCTTGCCGCTCTACACTCAGCAAAAAGCTTTTCCACCATATCTTGCAAGGAGAAACTCTGCCAGGAAAGAAAACATCCAAAATCTTGTTCTAAAGCTTGCACGGGGGTCTGTAAAGAGTTTGGCAAGAATGAAAGGTAGTTGTCCAAAACTCGTTCTTTTCCAATAGAATAACCATGGAAAAGGCAGGAGAGTGGTAAAGTACTGTTTTCTCTAAGTCTGAAGGCTGCCCACACTGTGCCTGCGTGCTGCAGCTTGCATCTTCGCCTTTGGGAAGCTGCCGCTCGCCGATTCTCCCGCAGGCGAAGAAGCGGCTTCTTCGCACACAGAGCATTGTGGCGAGCGCAGGGAGCTCCTGAGAGCGGTTTGTGCCGAAAGAAGCCCGGGACCGGCACTTAGCTTCGGAGAGCTGCGTATCTGCGTCTTCTGCGTGTCTTGCCGCTCTACACTCAGCCAAAAGCTTTTCCACCATATCTTGCAAGGAGAAACTCTGCCAGGAAAGAAAACATCCAAAATCTTGTTCTAAAGCTTGCACGGGGGTCTGCAAAGAGTTTGGCAAGAATGAAAGGTAGTTGTCCAAAACTCGTTCTTTTCCAATAGAATAACCATGGAAAAGGCAGGAGAGTGGTAAAGTACTGTTTTCTCGAAGTCTGAAGGCTGCCCACACTGTGCCTGCGTGCTGCAGCTTGCATCTTCGCCTTTGGGAAGCTGCCGCTCGCCGATTCTCCCGGAGGCGAAGAAGCGGCTTCTTCGCACACAGAGCATTGTGGCGAGCGCAGGGAGCTCCTGAGAGCGGTTTGTGCCGAAAGAAGCCCGGGACCGGCACTTAGCTTCGGAGAGCTGCGTATCTGCGTCTTCTGCGTGTCTTGCCGCTCTACACTCAGCCAAAAGCTTTTCCACCATATCTTGCAAGGAGAAACTCTGCCAGGAAAGAAAACATCCAAAATCTTGTTCTAAAGCTTGCACGGGGGTCTGC
This sequence comes from Molothrus aeneus, assembly GCF_037042795.1. NCBI lineage: Eukaryota > Metazoa > Chordata > Aves > Passeriformes > Icteridae > Molothrus > Molothrus aeneus. The sequence goes on along the minus strand of NW_027099103.1, from coordinate 21,891 downwards.
AAAGAGTTTGGCAAGAATGAAAGGTAGTTGTCCAAAACTCGTTCTTTTCCAATAGAATAACCATGGAAAAGGCAGGAGAGTGGTAAAGTACTGTTTTCTCTAAGTCTGAAGGCTGCCCACACTGTGCCTGCGTGCTGCAGCTTGCATCTTCGCCTTTGGGAAGCTGCCGCTCGCCGATTCTCCCGGAGGCGAAGAAGCGGCTTCTTCGCACACAGAGCATTGTGGCGAGCGCAGGGAGCTCCTGAGAGCGGTTTGTGCCGAAAGAAACCCGGGACCGGCACTTAGCTTCGGAGAGCTGCGTATCTGCGTCTTCTGCGTGTCTTGCCGCTCTACACTCAGCCAAAAGCTTTTCCACCATATCTTGCAAGGAGAAACTCTGCCAGGAAAGAAAACATCCAAAATCTTGTTCTAAAGCTTGCACGGGGGTCTGCAAAGAGTTTGGCAAGAATGAAAGGTAGTTGTCCAAAACTCGTTCTTTTCCAATAGAATAACCATGGAAAAGGCAGGAGAGTGGTAAAGTACTGTTTTCTCTAAGTCTGAAGGCTGCCCACGCTGTGCCTGTGTGCTGCAGCTTGCATCTTCGCCTTTGGCAAGCTGCCGCTCGCCGATTCTCCCGGAGGCGAAGAAGCGGCTTCTTCGCACACAGAGCATTGTGGCGAGCGCAGGGAGCTCCTGAGAGCGGTTTGTGCCGAAAGAAGCCCGGGACCGGCACTTAGCTTCGGAGAGCTGCGTATCTGCGTCTTCTGCGTGTCTTGCCGCTCTACACTCAGCCAAAAGCTTTTCCACCATATCTTGCAAGGAGAAACTCTGCCAGGAAAGAAAACATCCAAAATCTTGTTCTAAAGCTTGCACGGGGGTCTGCAAAGAGTTTGGCAAGAATGAAAGGTAGTTGTCCAAAACTCGTTCTTTTCCAATAGAATAACCATGGAAAAGGCAGGAGAGTGGTAAAGTACTGTTTTCTCTAAGTCTGAAGGCTGCCCACACTGTGCCTGTGTGCTGCAGCTTGCATCTTCGCCTTTGGGAAGCTGCCGCTCGCCGATTCTCCCGGAGGCGAAGAAGCGGCTTCTTCGCACACAGAGCATTGTGGCGAGCGCAGGGAGCTCCTGAGAGCGGTTTGTGCCGAAAGAAGCCCGGGACCGGCACTTAGCTTCGGAGAGCTGCGTATCTGCGTCTTCTGCGTGTCTTGCCGCTCTACACTCAGCAAAAAGCTTTTCCACCATATCTTGCAAGGAGAAACTCTGCCAGGAAAGAAAACATCCAAAATCTTGTTCTAAAGCTTGCACGGGGGTCTGCAAAGAGTTTGGCAAGAATGAAAGGTAGTTGTCCAAAACTCGTTCTTTTCCAATAGAATAACCATGGAAAAGGCAGGAGAGTGGTAAAGTACTGTTTTCTCTAAGTCTGAAGGCTGCCCACACTGTGCCTGTGTGCTGCAGCTTGCATCTTCGCCTTTGGGAAGCTGCCGCTCGCCGATTCTCCCGCAGGCGAAGAAGCGGCTTCTTCGCACACAGAGCATTGTGGCGAGCGCAGGGAGCTCCTGAGAGCGGTTTGTGCCGAAAGAAGCCCGGGACCGGCACTTAGCTTCGGAGAGCTGCGTATCTGCGTCTTCTGCGTGTCTTGCCGCTCTACACTCAGCCAAAAGCTTTTCCACCATATCTTGCAAGGAGAAACTCTGCCAGGAAAGAAAACATCCAAAATCTTGTTCTAAAGCTTGCACGGGGGTCTGCAAAGAGTTTGGCAAGAATGAAAGGTAGTTGTCCAAAACTCGTTCTTTTCCAATAGAATAACCATGGAAAAGGCAGGAGAGTGGTAAAGTACTGTTTTCTCTAAGTCTGAAGGCTGCCCACACTGTGCCTGCGTGCTGCAGCTTGCATCTTCGCCTTTGGGAAGCTGCCGCTCGCCGATTCTCCCGGAGGCGAAGAAGCGGCTTCTTCGCACACAGAGCATTGTGGCGAGCGCAGGGAGCTCCTGAGAGCGGTTTGTGCCGAAAGAAGCCCGGGACCGGCACTTAGCTTCGGAGAGCTGCGTATCTGCGTCTTCTGCGTGTCTTGCCGCTCTACACTCAGCAAAAAGCTTTTCCACCATATCTTGCAAGGAGAAACTCTGCCAGGAAAGAAAACATCCAAAATCTTGTTCTAAAGCTTGCACGGGGGTCTGCAAAGAGTTTGGCAAGAATGAAAGGTAGTTGTCCAAAACTCGTTCTTTTCCAATAGAATAACCATGGAAAAGGCAGGAGAGTGGTAAAGTACTGTTTTCTCTAAGTCTGAAGGCTGCCCACACTGTGCCTGCGTGCTGCAGCTTGCATCTTCGCCTTTGGGAAGCTGCCGCTCGCCGATTCTCCCGGAGGCGAAGAAGCGGCTTCTTCGCACACAGAGCATTGTGGCGAGCGCAGGGAGCTCCTGAGAGCGGTTTGTGCCGAAAGAAGCCCGGGACCGGCACTTAGCTTCGGAGAGCTGCGTATCTGCGTCTTCTGCGTGTCTTGCCGCTCTACACTCAGCCAAAAGCTTTTCCACCATATCTTGCAAGGAGAAACTCTGCCAGGAAAGAAAACATCCAAAATCTTGTTCTAAAGCTTGCACGGGGGTCTGCAAAGAGTTTGGCAAGAATGAAAGGTAGTTGTCCAAAACTCGTTCTTTTCCAATAGAATAACCATGGAAAAGGCAGGAGAGTGGTAAAGTACTGTTTTCTCTAAGTCTGAAGGCTGCCCACGCTGTGCCTGTGTGCTGCAGCTTGCATCTTCGCCTTTGGGAAGCTGCCGCTCGCCGATTCTCCCGCAGGCGAAGAAGCGGCTTCTTCGCACACAGAGCATTGTGGCGAGCGCAGGGAGCTCCTGAGAGCGGTTTGTGCCGAAAGAAGCCCGGGACCGGCACTTAGCTTCGGAGAGCTGCGTATCTGCGTCTTCTGCGTGTCTTGCCGCTCTACACTCAGCCAAAAGCTTTTCCACCATATCTTGCAAGGAGAAACTCTGCCAGGAAAGAAAACATCCAAAATCTTGTTCTAAAGCTTGCACGGAGGTCTGCAAAGAGTTTGGCAAGAATGAAAGGTAGTTGTCCAAAACTCGTTCTTTTCCAATAGAATAACCATGGAAAAGGCAGGAGAGTGGTAAAGTACTGTTTTCTCTAAGTCTGAAGGCTGCCCACACTGTGCCTGTGTGCTGCAGCTTGCATCTTCGCCTTTGGGAAGCTGCCGCTCGCCGATTCTCCCGGAGGCGAAGAAGCGGCTTCTTCGCACACAGAGCATTGTGGCGAGCGCAGGGAGCTCCTGAGAGCGGTTTGTGCCGAAAGAAGCCCGGGACCGGCACTTAGCTTCGGAGAGCTGCGTATCTGCGTCTTCTGCGTGTCTTGCCGCTCTACACTCAGCAAAAAGCTTTTCCACCATATCTTGCAAGGAGAAACTCTGCCAGGAAAGAAAACATCCAAAATCTTGTTCTAAAGCTTGCACGGGGGTCTGCAAAGAGTTTGGCAAGAATGAAAGGTAGTTGTCCAAAACTCGTTCTTTTCCAATAGAATAACCATGGAAAAGGCAGGAGAGTGGTAAAGTACTGTTTTCTCTAAGTCTGAAGGCTGCCCACACTGTGCCTGCGTGCTGCAGCTTGCATCTTCGCCTTTGGGAAGCTGCCGCTCGCCGATTCTCCCGCAGGCGAAGAAGCGGCTTCTTCGCACACAGAGCATTGTGGCGAGCGCAGGGAGCTCCTGAGAGCGGTTTGTGCCGAAAGAAGCCCGGGACCGGCACTTAGCTTCGGAGAGCTGCGTATCTGCGTCTTCTGCGTGTCTTGCCGCTCTACACTCAGCCAAAAGCTTTTCCACCATATCTTGCAAGGAGAAACTCTGCCAGGAAAGAAAACATCCAAAATCTTGTTCTAAAGCTTGCACGGGGGTCTGCAAAGAGTTTGGCAAGAATGAAAGGTAGTTGTCCAAAACTCGTTCTTTTCCAATAGAATAACCATGGAAAAGGCAGGAGAGTGGTAAAGTACTGTTTTCTCTAAGTCTGAAGGCTGCCCACACTGTGCCTGTGTGCTGCAGCTTGCATCTTCGCCTTTGGGAAGCTGCCGCTCGCCGATTCTCCCGGAGGCGAAGAAGCGGCTTCTTCGCACACAGAGCATTGTGGCGAGCGCAGGGAGCTCCTGAGAGCGGTTTGTGCCGAAAGAAGCCCGGGACCGGCACTTAGCTTCGGAGAGCTGCGTATCTGCGTCTTCTGCGTGTCTTGCCGCTCTACACTCAGCCAAAAGCTTTTCCACCATATCTTGCAAGGAGAAACTCTGCCAGGAAAGAAAACATCCAAAATCTTGTTCTAAAGCTTGCACGGGGGTCTGCAAAGAGTTTGGCAAGAATGAAAGGTAGTTGTCCAAAACTCGTTCTTTTCCAATAGAATAACCATGGAAAAGGCAGGAGAGTGGTAAAGTACTGTTTTCTCTAAGTCTGAAGGCTGCCCACACTGTGCCTGTGTGCTGCAGCTTGCATCTTCGCCTTTGGGAAGCTGCCGCTCGCCGATTCTCCCGGAGGTGAAGAAGCGGCTTCTTCGCACACAGAGCATTGTGGCGAGCGCAGGGAGCTCCTGAGAGCGGTTTGTGCCGAAAGAAGCCCGGGACCGGCACTTAGCTTCGGAGAGCTGCGTATCTGCGTCTTCTGCGTGTCTTGCCGCTCTACACTCAGCCAAAAGCTTTTCCACCATATCTTGCAAGGAGAAACTCTGCCAGGAAAGAAAACATCCAAAATCTTGTTCTAAAGCTTGCACGGGGGTCTGCAAAGAGTTTGGCAAGAATGAAAGGTAGTTGTCCAAAACTCGTTCTTTTCCAATAGAATAACCATGGAAAAGGCAGGAGAGTGGTAAAGTACTGTTTTCTCTAAGTCTGAAGGCTGCCCACACTGTGCCTGCGTGCTGCAGCTTGCATCTTCGCCTTTGGGAAGCTGCCGCTCGCCGATTCTCCCGCAGGCGAAGAAGCGGCTTCTTCGCACACAGAGCATTGTGGCGAGCGCAGGGAGCTCCTGAGAGCGGTTTGTGCCGAAAGAAACCCGGGACCGGCACTTAGCTTCGCAGAGCTGCGTATCTGCGTCTTCTGCGTGTCTTGCCGCTCTACACTCAGCCAAAAGCTTTTCCACCATATCTTGCAAGGAGAAACTCTGCCAGGAAAGAAAACATCCAAAATCTTGTTCTAAAGCTTGCACGGGGGTCTGCAAAGAGTTTGGCAAGAATGAAAGGTAGTTGTCCAAAACTCGTTCTTTTCCAATAGAATAACCATGGAAAAGGCAGGAGAGTGGTAAAGTACTGTTTTCTCTAAGTCTGAAGGCTGCCCACACTGTGCCTGTGTGCTGCAGCTTGCATCTTCGCCTTTGGGAAGCTGCCGCTCGCCGATTCTCCCGGAGGCGAAGAAGCGGCTTCTTCGCACACAGAGCATTGTGGCGAGCGCAGGGAGCTCCTGAGAGCGGTTTGTGCCGAAAGAAGCCCGGGACCGGCACTTAGCTTCGGAGAGCTGCGTATCTGCGTCTTCTGCGTGTCTTGCCGCTCTACACTCAGCCAAAAGCTTTTCCACCATATCTTGCAAGGAGAAACTCTGCCAGGAAAGAAAACATCCAAAATCTTGTTCTAAAGCTTGCACGGGGGTCTGCAAAGAGTTTGGCAAGAATGAAAGGTAGTTGTCCAAAACTCGTTCTTTTCCAATAGAATAACCATGGAAAAGGCAGGAGAGTGGTAAAGTACTGTTTTCTCTAAGTCTGAAGGCTGCCCACACTGTGCCTGTGTGCTGCAGCTTGCATCTTCGCCTTTGGGAAGCTGCCGCTCGCCGATTCTCCCGGAGGCGAAGAAGCGGCTTCTTCGCACACAGAGCATTGTGGCGAGCGCAGGGAGCTCCTGAGAGCGGTTTGTGCCGAAAGAAGCCCGGGACCGGCACTTAGCTTCGGAGAGCTGCGTATCTGCGTCTTCTGCGTGTCTTGCCGCTCAACACTCAGCCAAAAGCTTTTCCACCATATCTTGCAAGGAGAAACTCTGCCAGGAAAGAAAACATCCAAAATCTTGTTCTAAAGCTTGCACGGGGGTCTGCAAAGAGTTTGGCAAGAATGAAAGGTAGTTGTCCAAAACTCGTTCTTTTCCAATAGAATAACCATGGAAAAGGCAGGAGAGTGGTAAAGTACTGTTTTCTCTAAGTCTGAAGGCTGCCCACACTGTGCCTGTGTGCTGCAGCTTGCATCTTCGCCTTTGGGAAGCTGCCGCTCGCCGATTCTCCCGCAGGCGAAGAAGCGGCTTCTTCGCACACAGAGCATTGTGGCGAGCGCAGGGAGCTCCTGAGAGCGGTTTGTGCCGAAAGAAGCCCGGGACCGGCACTTAGCTTCGGAGAGCTGCGTATCTGCGTCTTCTGCGTGTCTTGCCGCTCTACACTCAGCAAAAAGCTTTTCCACCATATCTTGCAAGGAGAAACTCTGCCAGGAAAGAAAACATCCAAAATCTTGTTCTAAAGCTTGCACGGGGGTCTGCAAAGAGTTTGGCAAGAATGAAAGGTAGTTGTCCAAAACTCGTTCTTTTCCAATAGAATAACCATGGAAAAGGCAGGAGAGTGGTAAAGTACTGTTTTCTCTAAGTCTGAAGGCTGCCCACACTGTGACTGCGTGCTGCAGCTTGCATCTTCGCCTTTGGGAAGCTGCCGCTCGCCGATTCTCCCGGAGGCGAAGAAGCGGCTTCTTCGCACACAGAGCATTGTGGCGAGCGCAGGGAGCTCCTGAGAGCGGTTTGTGCCGAAAGAAGCCCGGGACCGGCACTTAGCTTCGGAGAGCTGCGTATCTGCGTCTTCTGCGTGTCTTGCCGCTCTACACTCAGCCAAAAGCTTTTCCACCATATCTTGCAAGGAGAAACTCTGCCAGGAAAGAAAACATCCAAAATCTTGTTCTAAAGCTTGCACGGGGGTCTGCAAAGAGTTTGGCAAGAATGAAAGGTAGTTGTCCAAAACTCGTTCTTTTCCAATAGAATAACCATGGAAAAGGCAGGAGAGTGGTAAAGTACTGTTTTCTCTAAGTCTGAAGGCTGCCCACACTGTGCCTGCGTGCTGCAGCTTGCATCTTCGCCTTTGGGAAGCTGCCGCTCGCCGATTCTCCCGGAGGCGAAGAAGCGGCTTCTTCGCACACAGAGCATTGTGGCGAGCGCAGGGAGCTCCTGAGAGCGGTTTGTGCCGAAAGAAGCCCGGGACCGGCACTTAGCTTCGGAGAGCTGCGTATCTGCGTCTTCTGCGTGTCTTGCCGCTCTACACTCAGCCAAAAGCTTTTCCACCATATCTTGCAAGGAGAAACTCTGCCAGGAAAGAAAACATCCAAAATCTTGTTCTAAAGCTTGCACGGAGGTCTGCAAAGAGTTTGGCAAGAATGAAAGGTAGTTGTCCAAAACTCGTTCTTTTCCAATAGAATAACCATGGAAAAGGCAGGAGAGTGGTAAAGTACTGTTTTCTCTAAGTCTGAAGGCTGCCCACACTGTGCCTGTGTGCTGCAGCTTGCATCTTCGCCTTTGGGAAGCTGCCGCTCGCCGATTCTCCCGGAGGCGAAGAAGCGGCTTCTTCGCACACAGAGCATTGTGGCGAGCGCAGGGAGCTCCTGAGAGCGGTTTGTGCCGAAAGAAGCCCGGGACCGGCACTTAGCTTCGGAGAGCTGCGTATCTGCGTCTTCTGCGTGTCTTGCCGCTCTACACTCAGCAAAAAGCTTTTCCACCATATCTTGCAAGGAGAAACTCTGCCAGGAAAGAAAACATCCAAAATCTTGTTCTAAAGCTTGCACGGGGGTCTGTAAAGAGTTTGGCAAGAATGAAAGGTAGTTGTCCAAAACTCGTTCTTTTCCAATAGAATAACCATGGAAAAGGCAGGAGAGTGGTAAAGTACTGTTTTCTCTAAGTCTGAAGGCTGCCCACACTGTGCCTGCGTGCTGCAGCTTGCATCTTCGCCTTTGGGAAGCTGCCGCTCGCCGATTCTCCCGCAGGCGAAGAAGCGGCTTCTTCGCACACAGAGCATTGTGGCGAGCGCAGGGAGCTCCTGAGAGCGGTTTGTGCCGAAAGAAGCCCGGGACCGGCACTTAGCTTCGGAGAGCTGCGTATCTGCGTCTTCTGCGTGTCTTGCCGCTCTACACTCAGCCAAAAGCTTTTCCACCATATCTTGCAAGGAGAAACTCTGCCAGGAAAGAAAACATCCAAAATCTTGTTCTAAAGCTTGCACGGGGGTCTGCAAAGAGTTTGGCAAGAATGAAAGGTAGTTGTCCAAAACTCGTTCTTTTCCAATAGAATAACCATGGAAAAGGCAGGAGAGTGGTAAAGTACTGTTTTCTCTAAGTCTGAAGGCTGCCCACACTGTGCCTGCGTGCTGCAGCTTGCATCTTCGCCTTTGGGAAGCTGCCGCTCGCCGATTCTCCCGGAGGCGAAGAAGCGGCTTCTTCGCACACAGAGCATTGTGGCGAGCGCAGGGAGCTCCTGAGAGCGGTTTGTGCCGAAAGAAGCCCGGGACCGGCACTTAGCTTCGGAGAGCTGCGTATCTGCGTCTTCTGCGTGTCTTGCCGCTCTACACTCAGCCAAAAGCTTTTCCACCATATCTTGCAAGGAGAAACTCTGCCAGGAAAGAAAACATCCAAAATCTTGTTCTAAAGCTTGCACGGGGGTCTGCAAAGAGTTTGGCAAGAATGAAAGGTAGTTGTCCAAAACTCGTTCATTTCCAATAGAATAACCATGGAAAAGGCAGGAGAGTGGTAAAGTACTGTTTTCTCTAAGTCTGAAGGCTGCCCACGCTGTGCCTGTGTGCTGCAGCTTGCATCTTCGCCTTTGGGAAGCTGCCGCTCGCCGATTCTCCCGCAGGCGAAGAAGCGGCTTCTTCGCACACAGAGCATTGTGGCGAGCGCAGGGAGCTCCTGAGAGCGGTTTGTGCCGAAAGAAGCCCGGGACCGGCACTTAGCTTCGGAGAGCTGCGTATCTGCGTCTTCTGCGTGTCTTGCCGCTCTACACTCAGCCAAAAGCTTTTCCACCATATCTTGCAAGGAGAAACTCTGCCAGGAAAGAAAACATCCAAAATCTTGTTCTAAAGCTTGCACGGAGGTCTGCAAAGAGTTTGGCAAGAATGAAAGGTAGTTGTCCAAAACTCGTTCTTTTCCAATAGAATAACCATGGAAAAGGCAGGAGAGTGGTAAAGTACTGTTTTCTCGAAGTCTGAAGGCTGCCCACACTGTGCCTGTGTGCTGCAGCTTGCATCTTCGCCTTTGGGAAGCTGCCGCTCGCCGATTCTCCCGGAGGCGAAGAAGCGGCTTCTTCGCACACAGAGCATTGTGGCGAGCGCAGGGAGCTCCTGAGAGCGGTTTGTGCCGAAAGAAGCCCGGGACCGGCACTTAGCTTCGGAGAGCTGCGTATCTGCGTCTTCTGCGTGTCTTGCCGCTCTACACTCAGCAAAAAGCTTTTCCACCATATCTTGCAAGGAGAAACTCTGCCAGGAAAGAAAACATCCAAAATCTTGTTCTAAAGCTTGCACGGGGGTCTGTAAAGAGTTTGGCAAGAATGAAAGGTAGTTGTCCAAAACTCGTTCTTTTCCAATAGAATAACCATGGAAAAGGCAGGAGAGTGGTAAAGTACTGTTTTCTCTAAGTCTGAAGGCTGCCCACACTGTGCCTGCGTGCTGCAGCTTGCATCTTCGCCTTTGGGAAGCTGCCGCTCGCCGATTCTCCCGCAGGCGAAGAAGCGGCTTCTTCGCACACAGAGCATTGTGGCGAGCGCAGGGAGCTCCTGAGAGCGGTTTGTGCCGAAAGAAGCCCGGGACCGGCACTTAGCTTCGGAGAGCTGCGTATCTGCGTCTTCTGCGTGTCTTGCCGCTCTACACTCAGCCAAAAGCTTTTCCACCATATCTTGCAAGGAGAAACTCTGCCAGGAAAGAAAACATCCAAAATCTTGTTCTAAAGCTTGCACGGGGGTCTGCAAAGAGTTTGGCAAGAATGAAAGGTAGTTGTCCAAAACTCGTTCTTTTCCAATAGAATAACCATGGAAAAGGCAGGAGAGTGGTAAAGTACTGTTTTCTCTAAGTCTGAAGGCTGCCCACACTGTGCCTGCGTGCTGCAGCTTGCATCTTCGCCTTTGGGAAGCTGCCGCTCGCCGATTCTCCCGGAGGCGAAGAAGCGGCTTCTTCGCACACAGAGCATTGTGGCGAGCGCAGGGAGCTCCTGAGAGCGGTTTGTGCCGAAAGAAGCCCGGGACCGGCACTTAGCTTCGGAGAGCTGCGTATCTGCGTCTTCTGCGTGTCTTGCCGCTCTACACTCAGCCAAAAGCTTTTCCACCATATCTTGCAAGGAGAAACTCTGCCAGGAAAGAAAACATCCAAAATCTTGTTCTAAAGCTTGCACGGGGGTCTGCAAAGAGTTTGGCAAAAATGAAAGGTAGTTGTCCAAAACTCGTTCTTTTCCAATAGAATAACCATGGAAAAGGCAGGAGAGTGGTAAAGTACTGTTTTCTCTAAGTCTGAAGGCTGCCCACACTGTGCCTGCGTGCTGCAGCTTGCATCTTCGCCTTTGGGAAGCTGCCGCTCGCCGATTCTCCCGGAGGCGAAGAAGCGGCTTCTTCGCACACAGAGCATTGTGGCGAGCGCAGGGAGCTCCTGAGAGCGGTTTGTGCCGAAAGAAGCCCGGGACCGGCACTTAGCTTCGGAGAGCTGCGTATCTGCGTCTTCTGCGTGTCTTGCCGCTCTACACTCAGCCAAAAGCTTTTCCACCATATCTTGCAAGGAGAAACTCTGCCAGGAAAGAAAACATCCAAAATCTTGTTCTAAAGCTTGCACGGGGGTCTGCAAAGAGTTTGGCAAGAATGAAAGGTAGTTGTCCAAAACTCGTTCATTTCCAATAGAATAACCATGGAAAAGGCAGGAGAGTGGTAAAGTACTGTTTTCTCTAAGTCTGAAGGCTGCCCACGCTGTGCCTGTGTGCTGCAGCTTGCATCTTCGCCTTTGGGAAGCTGCCGCTCGCCGATTCTCCCGCAGGCGAAGAAGCGGCTTCTTCGCACACAGAGCATTGTGGCGAGCGCAGGGAGCTCCTGAGAGCGGTTTGTGCCGAAAGAAGCCCGGGACCGGCACTTAGCTTCGGAGAGCTGCGTATCTGCGTCTTCTGCGTGTCTTGCCGCTCTACACTCAGCCAAAAGCTTTTCCACCATATCTTGCAAGGAGAAACTCTGCCAGGAAAGAAAACATCCAAAATCTTGTTCTAAAGCTTGCACGGAGGTCTGCAAAGAGTTTGGCAAGAATGAAAGGTAGTTGTCCAAAACTCGTTCTTTTCCAATAGAATAACCATGGAAAAGGCAGGAGAGTGGTAAAGTACTGTTTTCTCTAAGTCTGAAGGCTGCCCACACTGTGCCTGTGTGCTGCAGCTTGCATCTTCGCCTTTGGGAAGCTGCCGCTCGCCGATTCTCCCGGAGGCGAAGAAGCGGCTTCTTCGCACACAGAGCATTGTGGCGAGCGCAGGGAGCTCCTGAGAGCGGTTTGTGCCGAAAGAAGCCCGGGACCGGCACTTAGCTTCGGAGAGCTGCGTATCTGCGTCTTCTGCGTGTCTTGCCGCTCTACACTCAGCAAAAAGCTTTTCCACCATATCTTGCAAGGAGAAACTCTGCCAGGAAAGAAAACATCCAAAATCTTGTTCTAAAGCTTGCACGGGGGTCTGTAAAGAGTTTGGCAAGAATGAAAGGTAGTTGTCCAAAACTCGTTCTTTTCCAATAGAATAACCATGGAAAAGGCAGGAGAGTGGTAAAGTACTGTTTTCTCTAAGTCTGAAGGCTGCCCACACTGTGCCTGCGTGCTGCAGCTTGCATCTTCGCCTTTGGGAAGCTGCCGCTCGCCGATTCTCCCGCAGGCTAAGAAGCGGCTTCTTCGCACACAGAGCATTGTGGCGAGCGCAGGGAGCTCCTGAGAGCGGTTTGTGCCGAAAGAAGCCCGGGACCGGCACTTAGCTTCGGAGAGCTGCGTATCTGCGTCTTCTGCGTGTCTTGCCGCTCTACACTCAGCCAAAAGCTTTTCCACCATATCTTGCAAGGAGAAACTCTGCCAGGAAAGAAAACATCCAAAATCTTGTTCTAAAGCTTGCACGGGGGTCTGCAAAGAGTTTGGCAAGAATGAAAGGTAGTTGTCCAAAACTCGTTCTTTTCCAATAGAATAACCATGGAAAAGGCAGGAGAGTGGTAAAGTACTGTTTTCTCTAAGTCTGAAGGCTGCCCACACTGTGCCTGCGTGCTGCAGCTTGCATCTTCGCCTTTGGGAAGCTGCCGCTCGCCGATTCTCCCGGAGGCGAAGAAGCGGCTTCTTCGCACACAGAGCATTGTGGCGAGCGCAGGGAGCTCCTGAGAGCGGTTTGTGCCGAAAGAAGCCCGGGACCGGCACTTAGCTTCGGAGAGCTGCGTATCTGCGTCTTCTGCGTGTCTTGCCGCTCTACACTCAGCCAAAAGCTTTTCCACCATATCTTGCAAGGAGAAACTCTGCCAGGAAAGAAAACATCCAAAATCTTGTTCTAAAGCTTGCACGGGGGTCTGCAAAGAGTTTGGCAAGAATGAAAGGTAGTTGTCCAAAACTCGTTCATTTCCAATAGAATAACCATGGAAAAGGCAGGAGAGTGGTAAAGTACTGTTTTCTCTAAGTCTGAAGGCTGCCCACGCTGTGCCTGTGTGCTGCAGCTTGCATCTTCGCCTTTGGGAAGCTGCCGCTCGCCGATTCTCCCGCAGGCGAAGAAGCGGCTTCTTCGCACACAGAGCATTGTGGCGAGCGCAGGGAGCTCCTGAGAGCGGTTTGTGCCGAAAGAAGCCCGGGACCGGCACTTAGCTTCGGAGAGCTGCGTATCTGCGTCTTCTGCGTGTCTTGCCGCTCTACACTCAGCCAAAAGCTTTTCCACCATATCTTGCAAGGAGAAACTCTGCCAGGAAAGAAAACATCCAAAATCTTGTTCTAAAGCTTGCACGGAGGTCTGCAAAGAGTTTGGCAAGAATGAAAGGTAGTTGTCCAAAACTCGTTCTTTTCCAATAGAATAACCATGGAAAAGGCAGGAGAGTGGTAAAGTACTGTTTTCTCGAAGTCTGAAGGCTGCCCACACTGTGCCTGTGTGCTGCAGCTTGCATCTTCGCCTTTGGGAAGCTGCCGCTCGCCGATTCTCCCGGAGGCGAAGAAGCGGCTTCTTCGCACACAGAGCATTGTGGCGAGCGCAGGGAGCTCCTGAGAGCGGTTTGTGCCGAAAGAAGCCCGGGACCGGCACTTAGCTTCGGAGAGCTGCGTATCTGCGTCTTCTGCGTGTCTTGCCGCTCTACACTCAGCAAAAAGCTTTTCCACCATATCTTGCAAGGAGAAACTCTGCCAGGAAAGAAAACATCCAAAATCTTGTTCTAAAGCTTGCACGGGGGTCTGTAAAGAGTTTGGCAAGAATGAAAGGTAGTTGTCCAAAACTCGTTCTTTTCCAATAGAATAACCATGGAAAAGGCAGGAGAGTGGTAAAGTACTGTTTTCTCTAAGTCTGAAGGCTGCCCACACTGTGCCTGCGTGCTGCAGCTTGCATCTTCGCCTTTGGGAAGCTGCCGCTCGCCGATTCTCCCGCAGGCGAAGAAGCGGCTTCTTCGCACACAGAGCATTGTGGCGAGCGCAGGGAGCTCCTGAGAGCGGTTTGTGCCGAAAGAAGCCCGGGACCGGCACTTAGCTTCGGAGAGCTGCGTATCTGCGTCTTCTGCGTGTCTTGCCGCTCTACACTCAGCCAAAAGCTTTTCCACCATATCTTGCAAGGAGAAACTCTGCCAGGAAAGAAAACATCCAAAATCTTGTTCTAAAGCTTGCACGGGGGTCTGCAAAGAGTTTGGCAAGAATGAAAGGTAGTTGTCCAAAACTCGTTCTTTTCCAATAGAATAACCATGGAAAAGGCAGGAGAGTGGTAAAGTACTGTTTTCTCTAAGTCTGAAGGCTGCCCACACTGTGCCTGCGTGCTGCAGCTTGCATCTTCGCCTTTGGGAAGCTGCCGCTCGCCGATTCTCCCGGAGGCGAAGAAGCGGCTTCTTCGCACACAGAGCATTGTGGCGAGCGCAGGGAGCTCCTGAGAGCGGTTTGTGCCGAAAGAAGCCCGGGACCGGCACTTAGCTTCGGAGAGCTGCGTATCTGCGTCTTCTGCGTGTCTTGCCGCTCTACACTCAGCCAAAAGCTTTTCCACCATATCTTGCAAGGAGAAACTCTGCCAGGAAAGAAAACATCCAAAATCTTGTTCTAAAGCTTGCACGGGGGTCTGCAAAGAGTTTGGCAAGAATGAAAGGTAGTTGTCCAAAACTCGTTCTTTTCCAATAGAATAACCATGGAAAAGGCAGGAGAGTGGTAAAGTACTGTTTTCTCTAAGTCTGAAGGCTGCCCACACTGTGCCTGCGTGCTGCAGCTTGCATCTTCGCCTTTGGGAAGCTGCCGCTCGCCGATTCTCCCGGAGGCGAAGAAGCGGCTTCTTCGCACACAGAGCATTGTGGCGAGCGCAGGGAGCTCCTGAGAGCGGTTTGTGCCGAAAGAAGCCCGGGACCGGCACTTAGCTTCGGAGAGCTGCGTATCTGCGTCTTCTGCGTGTCTTGCCGCTCTACACTCAGCCAAAAGCTTTTCCACCATATCTTGCAAGGAGAAACTCTGCCAGGAAAGAAAACATCCAAAATCTTGTTCTAAAGCTTGCACGGGGGTCTGCAAAGAGTTTGGCAAGAATGAAAGGTAGTTGTCCAAAACTCGTTCATTTCCAATAGAATAACCATGGAAAAGGCAGGAGAGTGGTAAAGTACTGTTTTCTCTAAGTCTGAAGGCTGCCCACGCTGTGCCTGTGTGCTGCAGCTTGCATCTTCGCCTTTGGGAAGCTGCCGCTCGCCGATTCTCCCGCAGGCGAAGAAGCGGCTTCTTCGCACACAGAGCATTGTGGCGAGCGCAGGGAGCTCCTGAGAGCGGTTTGTGCCGAAAGAAGCCCGGGACCGGCACTTAGCTTCGGAGAGCTGCGTATCTGCGTCTTCTGCGTGTCTTGCCGCTCTACACTCAGCCAAAAGCTTTTCCACCATATCTTGCAAGGAGAAACTCTGCCAGGAAAGAAAACATCCAAAATCTTGTTCTAAAGCTTGCACGGAGGTCTGCAAAGAGTTTGGCAAGAATGAAAGGTAGTTGTCCAAAACTCGTTCTTTTCCAATAGAATAACCATGGAAAAGGCAGGAGAGTGGTAAAGTACTGTTTTCTCTAAGTCTGAAGGCTGCCCACACTGTGCCTGTGTGCTGCAGCTTGCATCTTCGCCTTTGGGAAGCTGCCGCTCGCCGATTCTCCCGGAGGCGAAGAAGCGGCTTCTTCGCACACAGAGCATTGTGGCGAGCGCAGGGAGCTCCTGAGAGCGGTTTGTGCCGAAAGAAGCCCGGGACCGGCACTTAGCTTCGGAGAGCTGCGTATCTGCGTCTTCTGCGTGTCTTGCCGCTCTACACTCAGCAAAAAGCTTTTCCACCATATCTTGCAAGGAGAAACTCTGCCAGGAAAGAAAACATCCAAAATCTTGTTCTAAAGCTTGCACGGGGGTCTGTAAAGAGTTTGGCAAGAATGAAAGGTAGTTGTCCAAAACTCGTTCTTTTCCGATAGAATAACCATGGAAAAGGCAGGAGAGTGGTAAAGTACTGTTTTCTCTAAGTCTGAAGGCTGCCCACACTGTGCCTGCGTGCTGCAGCTTGCATCTTCGCCTTTGGGAAGCTGCCGCTCGCCGATTCTCCCGCAGGCGAAGAAGCGGCTTCTTCGCACACAGAGCATTGTGGCGAGCGCAGGGAGCTCCTGAGAGCGGTTTGTGCCGAAAGAAGCCCGGGACCGGCACTTAGCTTCGGAGAGCTGCGTATCTGCGTCTTCTGCGTGTCTTGCCGCTCTACACTCAGCCAAAAGCTTTTCCACCATATCTTGCAAGGAGAAACTCTGCCAGGAAAGAAAACATCCAAAATCTTGTTCTAAAGCTTGCACGGGGGTCTGCAAAGAGTTTGGCAAGAATGAAAGGTAGTTGTCCAAAACTCGTTCATTTCCAATAGAATAACCATGGAAAAGGCAGGAGAGTGGTAAAGTACTGTTTTCTCTAAGTCTGAAGGCTGCCCACGCTGTGCCTGTGTGCTGCAGCTTGCATCTTCGCCTTTGGGAAGCTGCCGCTCGCCGATTCTCCCGCAGGCGAAGAAGCGGCTTCTTCGCACACAGAGCATTGTGGCGAGCGCAGGGAGCTCCTGAGAGCGGTTTGTGCCGAAAGAAGCCCGGGACCGGCACTTAGCTTCGGAGAGCTGCGTATCTGCGTCTTCTGCGTGTCTTGCCGCTCTACACTCAGCCAAAAGCTTTTCCACCATATCTTGCAAGGAGAAACTCTGCCAGGAAAGAAAACATCCAAAATCTTGTTCTAAAGCTTGCACGGAGGTCTGCAAAGAGTTTGGCAAGAATGAAAGGTAGTTGTCCAAAACTCGTTCTTTTCCAATAGAATAACCATGGAAAAGGCAGGAGAGTGGTAAAGTACTGTTTTCTCTAAGTCTGAAGGCTGCCCACACTGTGCCTGTGTGCTGCAGCTTGCATCTTCGCCTTTGGGAAGCTGCCGCTCGCCGATTCTCCCGGAGGCGAAGAAGCGGCTTCTTCGCACACAGAGCATTGTGGCGAGCGCAGGGAGCTCCTGAGAGCGGTTTGTGCCGAAAGAAGCCCGGGACCGGCACTTAGCTTCGGAGAGCTGCGTATCTGCGTCTTCTGCGTGTCTTGCCGCTCTACACTCAGCAAAAAGCTTTTCCACCATATCTTGCAAGGAGAAACTCTGCCAGGAAAGAAAACATCCAAAATCTTGTTCTAAAGCTTGCACGGGGGTCTGTAAAGAGTTTGGCAAGAATGAAAGGTAGTTGTCCAAAACTCGTTCTTTTCCAATAGAATAACCATGGAAAAGGCAGGAGAGTGGTAAAGTACTGTTTTCTCTAAGTCTGAAGGCTGCCCACACTGTGCCTGCGTGCTGCAGCTTGCATCTTCGCCTTTGGGAAGCTGCCGCTCGCCGATTCTCCCGCAGGCGAAGAAGCGGCTTCTTCGCACACAGAGCATTGTGGCGAGCGCAGGGAGCTCCTGAGAGCGGTTTGTGCCGAAAGAAGCCCGGGACCGGCACTTAGCTTCGGAGAGCTGCGTATCTGCGTCTTCTGCGTGTCTTGCCGCTCTACACTCAGCCAAAAGCTTTTCCACCATATCTTGCAAGGAGAAACTCTGCCAGGAAAGAAAACATCCAAAATCTTCTTCTAAAGCTTGCACGGGGGTCTGCAAAGAGTTTGGCAAGAATGAAAGGTAGTTGTCCAAAACTCGTTCTTTTCCAATAGAATAACCATGGAAAAGGCAGGAGAGTGGTAAAGTACTGTTTTCTCTAAGTCTGAAGGCTGCCCACACTGTGCCTGCGTGCTGCAGCTTGCATCTTCGCCTTTGGGAAGCTGCCGCTCGCCGATTCTCCCGGAGGCGAAGAAGCGGCTTCTTCGCACACAGAGCATTGTGGCGAGCGCAGGGAGCTCCTGAGAGCGGTTTGTGCCGAAAGAAGCCCGGGACCGGCACTTAGCTTCGGAGAGCTGCGTATCTGCGTCTTCTGCGTGTCTTGCCGCTCTACACTCAGCCAAAAGCTTTTCCACCATATCTTGCAAGGAGAAACTCTGCCAGGAAAGAAAACATCCAAAATCTTGTTCTAAAGCTTGCACGGGGGTCTGCAAAGAGTTTGGCAAGAATGAAAGGTAGTTGTCCAAAACTCGTTCATTTCCAATAGAATAACCATGGAAAAGGCAGGAGAGTGGTAAAGTACTGTTTTCTCTAAGTCTGAAGGCTGCCCACGCTGTGCCTGCGTGCTGCAGCTTGCATCTTCGCCTTTGGGAAGCTGCCGCTCGCCGATTCTCCCGCAGGCGAAGAAGCGGCTTCTTCGCACACAGAGCATTGTGGCGAGCGCAGGGAGCTCCTGAGAGCGGTTTGTGCCGAAAGAAGCCCGGGACCGGCACTTAGCTTCGGAGAGCTGCGTATCTGCGTCTTCTGCGTGTCTTGCCGCTCTACACTCAGCCAAAAGCTTTTCCACCATATCTTGCAAGGAGAAACTCTGCCAGGAAAGAAAACATCCAAAATCTTGTTCTAAAGCTTGCACGGGGGTCTGCAAAGAGTTTGGCAAGAATGAAAGGTAGTTGTCCAAAACTCGTTCTTTTCCAATAGAATAACCATGGAAAAGGCAGGAGAGTGGTAAAGTACTGTTTTCTCGAAGTCTGAAGGCTGCCCACACTGTGCCTGCGTGCTGCAGCTTGCATCTTCGCCTTTGGGAAGCTGCCGCTCGCCGATTCTCCCGCAGGCGAAGAAGCGGCTTCTTCGCACACAGAGCATTGTGGCGAGCGCAGGGAGCTCCTGAGAGCGGTTTGTGCCGAAAGAAACCCGGGACCGGCACTTAGCTTCGGAGAGCTGCGTATCTGCGTCTTCTGCGTGTCTTGCCGCTCTACACTCAGCAAAAAGCTTTTCCACCATATCTTGCAAGGAGAAACTCTGCCAGGAAAGAAAACATCCAAAATCTTGTTCTAAAGCTTGCACGGGGGTCTGCAAAGAGTTTGGCAAGAATGAAAGGTAGTTGTCCAAAACTCGTTCTTTTCCAATAGAATAACCATGGAAAAGGCAGGAGAGTGGTAAAGTACTGTTTTCTCTAAGTCTGAAGGCTGCCCACACTGTGCCTGCGTGCTGCAGCTTGCATCTTCGCCTTTGGGAAGCTGCCGCTCGCCGATTCTCCCGGAGGCGAAGAAGCGGCTTCTTCGCACACAGAGCATTGTGGCGAGCGCAGGGAGCTCCTGAGAGCGGTTTGTGCCGAAAGAAGCCCGGGACCGGCACTTAGCTTCGGAGAGCTGCGTATCTGCGTCTTCTGCGTGTCTTGCCGCTCTACACTCAGCCAAAAGCTTTTCCACCATATCTTGCAAGGAGAAACTCTGCCAGGAAAGAAAACATCCAAAATCTTGTTCTAAAGCTTGCACGGGGGTCTGCAAAGAGTTTGGCAAGAATGAAAGGTAGTTGTCCAAAACTCGTTCTTTTCCAATAGAATAACCATGGAAAAGGCAGGAGAGTGGTAAAGTACTGTTTTCTCTAAGTCTGAAGGCTGCCCACACTGTGCCTGTGTGCTGCAGCTTGCATCTTCGCCTTTGGGAAGCTGCCGCTCGCCGATTCTCCCGGAGGCGAAGAAGCGGCTTCTTCGCACACAGAGCATTGTGGCGAGCGCAGGGAGCTCCTGAGAGCGGTTTGTGCCGAAAGAAGCCCGGGACCGGCACTTAGCTTCGGAGAGCTGCGTATCTGCGTCTTCTGCGTGTCTTGCCGCTCTACACTCAGCCAAAAGCTTTTCCACCATATCTTGCAAGGAGAAACTCTGCCAGGAAAGAAAACATCCAAAATCTTGTTCTAAAGCTTGCACGGGGGTCTGCAAAGAGTTTGGCAAGAATGAAAGGTAGTTGTCCAAAACTCGTTCTTTTCCAATAGAATAACCATGGAAAAGGCAGGAGAGTGGTAAAGTACTGTTTTCTCTAAGTCTGAAGGCTGCCCACACTGTGCCTGCGTGCTGCAGCTTGCATCTTCGCCTTTGGGAAGCTGCCGCTCGCCGATTCTCCCGCAGGCGAAGAAGCGGCTTCTTCGCACACAGAGCATTGTGGCGAGCGCAGGGAGCTCCTGAGAGCGGTTTGTGCCGAAAGAAACCCGGGACCGGCACTTAGCTTCGGAGAGCTGCGTATCTGCGTCTTCTGCGTGTCTTGCCGCTCTACACTCAGCCAAAAGCTTTTCCACCATATCTTGCAAGGAGAAACTCTGCCAGGAAAGAAAACATCCAAAATCTTGTTCTAAAGCTTGCACGGGGGTCTGCAAAGAGTTTGGCAAGAATGAAAGGTAGTTGTCCAAAACTCGTTCATTTCCAATAGAATAACCATGGAAAAGGCAGGAGAGTGGTAAAGTACTGTTTTCTCTAAGTCTGAAGGCTGCCCACACTGTGCCTGTGTGCTGCAGCTTGCATCTTCGCCTTTGGGAAGCTGCCGCTCGCCGATTCTCCCGGAGGCGAAGAAGCGGCTTCTTCGCACACAGAGCATTGTGGCGAGCGCAGGGAGCTCCTGAGAGCGGTTTGTGCCGAAAGAAGCCCGGGACCGGCACTTAGCTTCGGAGAGCTGCGTATCTGCGTCTTCTGCGTGTCTTGCCGCTCTACACTCAGCCAAAAGCTTTTCCACCATATCTTGCAAGGAGAAACTCTGCCAGGAAAGAAAACATCCAAAATCTTGTTCTAAAGCTTGCACGGGGGTCTGCAAAGAGTTTGGCAAGAATGAAAGGTAGTTGTCCAAAACTCGTTCTTTTCCAATAGAATAACCATGGAAAAGGCAGGAGAGTGGTAAAGTACTGTTTTCTCTAAGTCTGAAGGCTGCCCACACTGTGCCTGTGTGCTGCAGCTTGCATCTTCGCCTTTGGGAAGCTGCCGCTCGCCGATTCTCCCGGAGGCGAAGAAGCGGCTTCTTCGCACACAGAGCATTGTGGCGAGCGCAGGGAGCTCCTGAGAGCGGTTTGTGCCGAAAGAAGCCCGGGACCGGCACTTAGCTTCGGAGAGCTGCGTATCTGCGTCTTCTGCGTGTCTTGCCGCTCTACACTCAGCCAAAAGCTTTTCCACCATATCTTGCAAGGAGAAACTCTGCCAGGAAAGAAAACATCCAAAATCTTGTTCTAAAGCTTGCACGGGGGTCTGCAAAGAGTTTGGCAAGAATGAAAGGTAGTTGTCCAAAACTCGTTCTTTTCCAATAGAATAACCATGGAAAAGGCAGGAGAGTGGTAAAGTACTGTTTTCTCTAAGTCTGAAGGCTGCCCACACTGTGCCTGTGTGCTGCAGCTTGCATCTTCGCCTTTGGGAAGCTGCCGCTCGCCGATTCTCCCGCAGGCGAAGAAGCGGCTTCTTCGCACACAGAGCATTGTGGCGAGCGCAGGGAGCTCCTGAGAGCGGTTTGTGCCGAAAGAAGCCCGGGACCGGCACTTAGCTTCGGAGAGCTGCGTATCTGCGTCTTCTGCGTGTCTTGCCGCTCTACACTCAGCCAAAAGCTTTTCCACCATATCTTGCAAGGAGAAACTCTGCCAGGAAAGAAAACATCCAAAATCTTGTTCTAAAGCTTGCACGGGGGTCTGCAAAGAGTTTGGCAAGAATGAAAGGTAGTTGTCCAAAACTCGTTCTTTTCCAATAGAATAACCATGGAAAAGGCAGGAGAGTGGTAAAGTACTGTTTTCTCGAAGTCTGAAGGCTGCCCACACTGTGCCTGCGTGCTGCAGCTTGCATCTTCGCCTTTGGGAAGCTGCCGCTCGCCGATTCTCCCGCAGGCGAAGAAGCGGCTTCTTCGCACACAGAGCATTGTGGCGAGCGCAGGGAGCTCCTGAGAGCGGTTTGTGCCGAAAGAAGCCCGGGACCGGCACTTAGCTTCGGAGAGCTGCGTATCTGCGTCTTCTGCGTGTCTTGCCGCTCTACACTCAGCCAAAAGCTTTTCCACCATATCTTGCAAGGAGAAACTCTGCCAGGAAAGAAAACATCCAAAATCTTGTTCTAAAGCTTGCACGGGGGTCTGCAAAGAGTTTGGCAAGAATGAAAGGTAGTTGTCCAAAACTCGTTCATTTCCAATAGAATAACCATGGAAAAGGCAGGAGAGTGGTAAAGTACTGTTTTCTCTAAGTCTGAAGGCTGCCCACGCTGTGCCTGTGTGCTGCAGCTTGCATCTTCGCCTTTGGGAAGCTGCCGCTCGCCGATTCTCCCGGAGGCGAAGAAGCGGCTTCTTCGCACACAGAGCATTGTGGCGAGCGCAGGGAGCTCCTGAGAGCGGTTTGTGCCGAAAGAAGCCCGGGACCGGCACTTAGCTTCGGAGAGCTGCGTATCTGCGTCTTCTGCGTGTCTTGCCGCTCTACACTCAGCC